>NW_022196900.1:5313190-5316332 GCF_008632895.1 Mastomys coucha | reverse complement strand
AAAAAAAAAAAAATAGCCAGGTGGTAGTGGTGCACCCTTTAATCCCAACACTCAGGATGCAGAGGCCACCAGTCTCTGAATTTGAGACCAGCCTGGTCTACAGAGTGAGTTCCAGGACAGCCAAGGATACACAGTGAAACCCTGTCTCAAAAACACCAGAAAAACAAAACAAAAGCTACTGTACCACTTCTGGAAGCTTCCTATTAACACAGAATACCCTCCTTTCACAGAAGCCCCTAGTAAACCCTCCTGTTGTGCTGGCCCCCACAATCAATCACATTCCCTAGAGAGTTGCAGTCATTCTGTGTGCCTTATGTAATCAAAGTGACTCAATGTTCCCCAAGGTGGATGCCTGTGTGGGAAAGGAGTAGATGGTCTAAAAGAACCAGTTCGTTGGACACAGGAGAGGATGGAACTGGGCACACAGTGGCAGAGGATGGAGCTGTGCACAGGGCGGCAGCTACTCTATCAGTTCTCCTAGAGTTCTCCTTCTTCTGGAGCCCTGAGGGGCCAGGGGTTTGCTGAGCTCCTCCCTTCCTGGGGGGAGGGAGGTTAGAAGACATAGAAACAACGTTGAGGTCACCTACAATGTGAGATTCAAAGACAGCGAAGCGTCGGAGTGATGCCTAGACTGCAGCACAGGGGCCTGACTCACACTCCGTCCTCCCTCACCTGTCCAGCAGCCCCCACACTGCACCACTCATGAGGAATTACTAAGGAAATATCCAGCCACCCAGACTCCCAGTCCCTGACCAGGCTGAATCAGCATCCCCAGGAGTGGAGTTTGAGATCGTCTTTGAAATGCCTCTCTCTAGGTTATTCTGGTTGATGACAAATCTGGGAAACAGAATACAACATTCTTTTCTAGAGAAATTATCTTTATATCCTAAGGTATTTTAAGAAAAAATTATGAATTTAGTCAACTTAGGAGTATTTAAAAAGACTGTCCACCTCCTAAGCAACTTGTGCTGTCTTTGGACCCTGGTCTCCTTGTCAATAGATGACAGATTACTGTCCCTGGTCCCTCTGCCATCTTGAGACAGTATGTAGCCCTAGGAGATTTAAGAATCTCTCTGTACTCTAAATGACATTGTCTTATTTGCCAGCCCACACCCCCCCTCCAGTCAACTGAGAATTGTTTAAGGAAACTCCATAAAGATCCCTCATCCATATGGACTGAATCATTCATCTGAAAGATGCCACAATGGGATAGCCTGGGTCCCCACTGATGAAGGCAGGACCCTGTTATCAACCCACTACCCACTCAAGGAAGCTCCCACTTGGCATCTGCTGGTTTCATGCATTATTCAGTCACAAGAGTCACCCTATAGTGGCCTGAGTGTGTCCTTCACAGTCTGAGAGTATCTCCTAGTAGGGCAGACCAGGGACTAGGAGCCCGGTGACTTTGAACACACCTCCAGGATGCAGATGGGACAGGTGCTTTGGCAGCATGGAATAAAGCCCTTTGTGAGGAAGGCGCAGGAGGTGTGGGCACAATGACAGATATGGAAAGCAAGCCATCGGGACTGTATGGTAACATTTGTGCTTTGGCTATTTGTAGTCTCCCTCCCCACCCCCAAAATATTTAGGTCTATTATAAAATTCTCCTTGATTTCACACCTAAGCCCAATCACATCTCTTTACTCATTTGACCCTGAAAACCGCCTTCGACATAAACAGAGTAGGTTTTCCTTTGTTGTGGGTCCGGCCTGCTGTGCTCCTGTCCCGGTTCGCATCGTTTGACTCCCGTGGTTCACTGTGTTCTTTATTATGTCCATAAACCCAAATGCCTCGGGCCTCCATTCATTTTCTACTTGAATCATAATCAATAATTAACTCATTTAGTAGATTTTATTAGTTAAGACTCACAAGTGGTAAAAACCAATTTCAAGTAAGCTTAAGCAAAAACAAAAAAGAATGATGTTATAAAGATAAAAAGACTCCCAAGTTCAGGCTCTCTCGAGTTCTCCTCCGTCTCCCTTCTCTGATAGGGTAGCTGGATAAAAGCTATGGCCTTTCCTCTTCCTTTCTCTCTTCTCTTGGATTAGTCCTCTCCAGGTCTCTGACTCAAAGAAAAAGAAATGTGAAAACCAAGAATTTATAAGCTTTACCTCTTAGTTTTCTACCCACTGGGAAGAAAAAAAATATGGCTACCCTTTCTATAGTCTCTCGGAGCCCTTGGAATGGGGTTCACTGACATAGGACCACTCCTGGGCTGATTACCAATGGATAAATAGGAAGCTAGGGCTGCATCCTAAAAGATGATGCTCGGAGGATTAGTCAAGGAAAACAAAACGCGTCTCTTAACACAAATACTTCTTGAGTCTACTGTGCATGGAACAGACTCATTCACAAATGTATACTGGGCACCTACTGGGTGCTAGCACTGTCATGGCCACTGGAGATGACCAAGACACTACCCCTGCTGTCACATGATACCTGCCATACTTGTTTTTGCAATTGTGGTGTCACAAAAGCAAACAGGACAGCTCTTTAGTCACTTTTCCCACATCAGAAGAGGCAACTGGAGGGAAGAGAGATTTATTCTGGCTCACAGTTTCCGAGGGGCCAGTCTATTGTGGCCAGAGAGGCATGGTGGCTTCTTACTTCTTGGTGATTCAGGAAGCAGAGAAAAGGACTTGAAGTGGCCAGGCTGGGCTGACTCTGAAAGGTCTGCCCCCTAGTGACCCGCCTCCACCAGCCAGGCTCTGCCTCCTAAAGATTCCATAAGTTCTTCAGGAGGTATTGCTCACTCAGGTCAGGTGCTCAACCAAACACAGGGGCCTATGGGGACATTTCAC
Organism: Mastomys coucha; assembly: GCF_008632895.1. Classification (NCBI taxonomy): domain Eukaryota; kingdom Metazoa; phylum Chordata; class Mammalia; order Rodentia; family Muridae; genus Mastomys; species Mastomys coucha. The sequence continues at coordinate 5,313,531 of NW_022196900.1, read as the reverse complement.
ATCAAACTAGAAGAACAGGATACACAGCAAATAAAGTCAGGAAAGGCCGGGAGATTAAAAACTGGAGGGAAGGGGAGAGAGACAGAGAGGGAGAGACCAAGAGGGAGAGACTGAGAGGGAGAGAGACAGAGAGACAGAGAGAGACAGAGAGAGACAGAGAGACAGAGAGACAGAGAGAGATTGAAATGAGTGAGACCAAGGAGTGCATGGCAAATGGCACGTGAGTATTGTGAACTATTAAAAGATTCAGTGAATTTAATCTAACAGAGCCACGATACCTGAAGCCTCACATAAAACCCTGGCTCCACAGTATAGTAATGAGCTTCTGATTGGTCTTTAAA
>NW_022196900.1:5299107-5313067 GCF_008632895.1 Mastomys coucha | reverse complement strand
AGAAGAAGAAGAAGAAGAAGAAGAAGAAGAAGAAGAAGAAGAAGAAGAAGAAGAAGAAGAAGAGATGGTACTGTGGGCCTTCTGGGATGGCTCCTCAGTAAAGCACTCATTTTGCAAGCAGGAAGACCTGACTTCAAAACTCAGAACTTATGTGAAATGCGGCGGACGGTGTTACTGTCTTATAATCCATCCCGGGGGTCATTGCCCTGCCTCCCAGGCTAACGGGTGAGTTCCAGGCAAATGAGAGACACTGTCTCAAACTGAAGTGGACAGAGTGCCTGGAGGATGATGCAGAGGTGTACACATACATACATACAGACAGACAGACAGACAGACAGACACACACACACACACACACACACACACACACACACACACATACATCACACAATTACATGTTAATAAAAAAGATTCCACAGTCAGACACATTTTTGAAGCACTGGATTGGCTGTAAAGGAAAGTTTGTTCTCCGCTGAAGAACTTGTCATACTTGGGTTTGCCTCGGTGCCCTGATAATCACCAAAGAGGCTCTCTCCAGTCAAGCCTGCATACTAAGTGCAAGCCACAGAGCTGTCAGAAGCTCTTTTCAGATTACAGAGGGCACTTATTTCTCTTGGGTATCTCTTTTGGTTTGGTTTTAGACAGGGTCTCAATACCTACCTACCTCAACTTACCCCTGTCTTCCTGCTCCACCTCTGGAGTACTGGACTGCAGACCTGGTCTACCACATCTGGCAATTTATGGGGCTTGAGAGCCCTGCTCTCAAAGATATGGTAGACTTTAGACTCTGTTGGCCTTCCCAGAGGCCTTTTCTCTCTCCCATCTATGCATGACTAAAGCAGTAGAAGTGGTCACCATTCCCAGCCTCCTTCACAGGTCTGAACAGCGATATGAGTAGCTCCGATAGTGAGGTGACAAATCTCCTGAGAAGGACTTTGCTCCTCCTATAGAGAGAAACTAACAGGATGGATTCTTCCTTTGCTCTCTCCCCCTGCTCTGGACAGCAGATGTGGTGCTCAGAGCTGCTACAGCCACCTTGTGAGGATGAAGAAGACACATTACCAACACTATCAGAGAGGTAAAGCAGGTGAGAATGAGGATAGCCTGTGCTAGACCAGCTCTGAGTGCCCTCACTGACCTTCCTCTAATGAAGACCTGACAGCCACAAGTTCTTACTAATTTAGTTCTCAACCCTGGCCATCCATCTTGGACTCTTTTTTTTTTTTTAATAAAAAAAATTGCATTTACTTAGAAGCATTCAGAATGTCCACAAAACAGGTACAAAAATATTTTTCTGCAGTTAGAGTGGTATTTAACAGAACAATAATTCTCTGTGTATGAGTTGTATCAGAGACAACTGAAGATGAAAAACAAAACAAGCAAACAAAAAGCTCTATCATCCCACATTATAGCTGGTCTGTGCTGTGCACCAGCAAGAACCTGCTTTAAATCTCCATGCCAGTTTACAAGCCCAGACTGTGCAAGGTCCGGTTAGCAGGTATTGAAAATACCCCCAGGACAGGGGGCTATCTAGAGACACATTCAGTGTGCTGTTAATGATACAAACAAAAACAAAAAACCAGACACTGAACAATCTAAAAACAAACCTTACACAGCCTTACAAGTCAGGTTTTTTTCTTTAAAAAGAGTGAGTTGTGCTGGCAGTGGTGGCACACTTCATCCTCACAAGGTGGCACACCTGGGCTGCAGAGGCAGGCGAACTTCTGAGTTCGAGGCCAGCCTGGTCTACAGAGTGAGTTCCAGGACAGCCAAGACTACACAGAGAAACCCTGTCTCCAACCCCCCTCCCCCAAAAAGAGTGAGTTGGTATAGAGTAGGGGTATTTAAATGCTTTATAGATAAGGGAAAAAAACTTTGCTAGAATCAACTTATTAACCTTTATCTTTCTCTTCTTCCTCATCTTCATCTTCCTCTTCACTCTTTTTCTTGCTCTTTTCAGCTTCAACCGCCCCCTTTCCTGCTACACCAGGTTTTCCTTAAGCTCTGTAGGCAGCAATATCCTTTCTGTGTTTTCCCCTCGCTCAGCAGCCTTCTCCTAGCCGGGATGCTTATCATCTGCAGTACTGTTCCACATCTCTCCTAGTTTCTTTGCAAGATCACCAGGGGACCAGACACACCAGAAGAGGGCATTGGATCCCATTACAGATGGTTGTAAGCCACCATTGAGGTTGCTGGGAATTGAACTCAGGACCTCTGGAAGAGCAGTCAGTGCTCTTAACCACTAAGCCGTCTTTCCAGCTTTTTTTTTTTTTAAGTTTTTGTTGTTTTTGTTTTTTTGTTTTGTTTTGTTTTTTTGAGACAGGGTTTCTCTGTGTAGCCCTGGCTGTCCTGGAACTCACTCTGTAGACCAGGCTGGCCTCGAACTCAGAAATCCGCTTGCCTCTGCCTCCCAAGTGCTGTGACTAAAGGCATGTGCCACGCCACCACTGTCCAGCTGGCTGTAACTCTTAATATTTTTCTGGTTTTTTAAGTTTTTTAAAAGAATTTGATTTAGAGGACTGAAGAGATGGCTCAGAGGTTGACAATGAGTGCTGACTGTTCTTCCAGAGGTCCTGAGTTCAATTCCCAGCAGCCATACGATAGCTCACAACCATCTGTGATAGGATCCAATGCCCTCTGTGGTGTGTATAGAGACAGTGACAGTGTGTTCACATACATAAAATAAATACATTGAGTTTTATTATTTTAGTTATGTGTTTGGGAGGAGGATGCTCATGCACACAAGAGTGCAAGTGGGTGTGTGCACATGCGTGCAGATATCACCAAAGGGCAGAAGTGTTGGGTCCCATGAAACTAGAGTTACAGATGATTGTGAGCCACCAATGTGAGTGTGAGTGTGAGAAGCCAAACCTGGGTCTGTGGGAAGAACACTAAGTACACTTAACAGCTGAGCCAACTACCTAGCTCATGTTTCCTGTTATTTTAAAGGTTTGTTTATTTTTAATGATGTATTTGTGCGTCTGTGTGTGAGTGTGCGTACATGCTGGCATTTGCAGAGGCCAGAGGTCTCAGATCCCCAGAGCTGGAGTTGCAGGTGATTGTGAGCTGCCTCACGTGGGTGCCGGGGATTGAACTTTGGGTCCTCTGCAAGTGCAGCAAGGACTCTTAACCACTGAATCACGTCTACAGCTGTTTTCTATTTATATACATTTATGGGGGGGGTTGGTTTGGTTTGGTTTGGTTTGGTTTGATTTGGTTTGGTTTTTGGTGTTTCGAGACAGGGTTTCTCTGTATAGTCCTGGCTGTCCTGGGCCTCACTTTGTAGACCAGGCTGGCCTCGAACTCAGAAATCCACCTGCCTCTGCCTCCCAAGTGCTGGGATTAAAGACATGTGCTACCACCGCCCAGCTACATTTATGTTTGATACAGGGTCTCACTATGTAACCCCTGCTGGACCTGAGTTCAATTCCCAGAGCTTACATGGCAGCTACAAATATCTATAACTCCAGTCCCAGAGGTTCCAACACTTATACACACACGCTCCCCACATCACACAAGTAATAAGAATTTAAAATAGAATTTAAATATTTGTAAAGGATCTCTGGATCTTCTACAGAACACTGAATATTCGTTTCTCTTCCACAAACTACAGAGAATACGTGTGACCAGACCCCAGCCTACCTGAGAGGCTTTTTAAGAGCACACATGTACATGCTCTGGTCGCTTGACCTAGTTAGGCAGAATGTCTAGGGTGGGGCTCATTTATCAATATTATCCCCCAGATCATTGTAATGTGCATTCATACTTGAGGATCATTGCTCCAGGAACTCATGAGGAGGAAAACCTTCTGAAAATCACAGTTATAAAGTCTGCTAATCTCTATTTCATTTCGCTGCAAGGAAGTTCAGCCAGTTTTCGTTACAGTAAATCTTATTCCTGTTGTTGCTTTACCTCTTCTCCAGGTTACCAAATGTTCTTTCATCTTAAATCACTTATAATCCAATAAGGTTCCTCATTGCCTGTGTCCAGTCACTGGGCCTCCCTCCAGCCTGACCAGCTCTCCAGTGTACGCACACACGCACGCATGCACGCACGCCCCAAGGCCCGCTTATTCCTTCGAACTAATGTGACTGCTTCTGATGTCCTTGTCCACCCTCCTTCAGAAGCTGAATTACCATGAGTATGTCCTACAGTGGTTCAAACCTAGACTGGTTCCGTTCCCTAATCGGAAATATCAAATGTTACTTTCTGTGGTTAAAAACATACTTTACTTTGGGAACAAAATACATGGCCTCACTTGAGCCTGTCCATCAACCCATTCAAATGTTTTGTGTTCTCTCCGTCAGTTCTGACAAAGTGAGATGGAGCTGGGCACCCTGTGAACTGTCTCTGTGCTCTAATGTGTGAGCTGCGCTTCACTAGAGGGGATAAGATAATCCGCTGTCATTTTGTTTTGATCATATTCATTTTGGGCAGAGAATTTATTCTCCCTGCACAGTCTCGCTATTTATGAGCTACAGTCTCCCGCTTCTGCATTCCCCAGAGAAAGCACCATTAAAACTCTTAATGTGACACCTCATATTTTAGTAGACTAGAAAATAGTTACAATTTTAATTTAAATTGAAATGACTATGTAATGGCTGGACAAATCAGCTTGAGCTCCCCAGAGCTCTTAATTGTGATTCTCCATTGTTTTCTATGCATAAATGTCTTTTCTGAGCTTATTCTAAAATACTTGCTCATGTTTTTCAGCTGCTGAAGCTCATTCCAAACTCACTTATTTAATAATTTTCTATGGTGAACAACTTCATGATTAAACTTTAATGTTAAATATAAATGGTGGGAATAATAAGCTTTATTAGAGAATTTAGGGGGGAAAAGAAGATTCGATATTTAAGGGATGGTGAGCTTAAGAATCAAGTGCATGAAGAGGAGAGACAGCATTCAGACAAGAACAAAGTCGATTTTGATAGCTTAAATATATGCATATACAGGACATAAATGGTTGGCATAAATGTCTAGATTTCCTCAAGCAATGGGGAGGGGCACTCGGTGACAGGGCAGCCATGAGTCTATCTAGTGTAACCTGGTCATTTATCAGGGCTCAGAAAAGAGACGTGATTTTTTTTTTCCAAGCCAAATGACTTATTAGCTAAGATCAAAGAACAATTAGCAGCAAAGCAAAAGAAAACAGAAAGAATTCTGTAAAGACCACCCCAGAGTCCTCTCGCCTGTCCCATCCATCCCATGTCCCATTCCATTGCAATGACACCACCCTCCCCGGGGCACGGGAGGAATAAGGTACCAAACTAAGCAGCAAAATGTGTCATGGCCCCCCACGAAGTTGTGCTGTGCTGAGGCATTTCCTGCCATCTCATGCTTAGCTTAAAAACAAAGCTGGGACTGGAGATGTATGTGGCTCAGTTGGTTGACTGCTTGCCTGGAACACACAAGGTTCAGTCCCGAGCAACACATAGGCTGAGCGTGGTGGTGCACGTCTGTAATCCCAGCACCCATGTGAAAGGAGAAACTTGGAGGTTAGAGGTCATCTTAGGCCACACAGTGGGTCCAAGCCAGCCTTGGATAAGTGACACCTGTTCAAAAAATTAGTAATTAAGCAAAACCGGAGGTACTAAGAGATCAGACATGATTTTTAGTTTTGCCAGACGGTGTTAAGAATGTAAGGTGTTTTTAGTACATGTACTAAAACTGGAGTGATAGAGAGATAATTGGCATTGTCCAAAATTGGCATGCTAACCCATGAGCATCCCTGTTGGAGGAGGAGGAAGATGCCGCCTAGAGAAAACTGTCAGAATGCCTATTAAATAGTCCTTGAACAAATCAGCTCTGCTCCCCCGAAACATTGCAGGTCTGGGGAGATGGCCTCGTGTCTAAAGCTCTTGCTGCACAAGTGTGAAGCCCTGAGTTCAGAGCCTCAGAATGTGTGTAAAAAGCTAGACAGGCCTGCACCTCAGCACTCGAGAGGCAGAGGCAGGAGATCCCGTGGGTAAACTGCCTAGCTAGATTAGCTGAAATTGGTGAGCCGTGGGTTCAACAAGAGACCTACCTCAATAAGTAAGGTGGAAAGTGATCACTGAAGATACCCGTTGTCAACCTCGGCCCTCCCCATGAGCATGCACACACATACATGCACACATACGCACCTTTGTGAACACAGACATGTACCCACACCACACGTGAACACACAAACACAAAGCTATTGTTGGAAACAATACCATGTAAGCTAAGCATGAGATACCACAGAGCCCCGAAGCATGGCACACTTTCATGGGAGGCTGTGATGGACTTTGCTGCAAAAATTCCACACCCAAAATAGAATAGCAGATCAGTGGTTGAAAGAACTGGCTGCTCTTCTAGGGGACCCAGGTTTGACTCCCAGCACCCACATGGCAGCTCACAACTATCTATAACTCCAGCTCTAGGGGATATGATGTTCCCCCTCTTCTGGCCCTGACCAGAAGTAATGCACAGATAGACACGAAGGCAAAACACCAATACGCATGGAATAAATTTAAAAATCTTTTTAAAAATATGTATTGGAGGGGCTGGAGAGATGGCTCAGTGGGTAAGAGCACTGACTGCTCTTCCAAAGGTCCTGAGTTCAAATCCCAGCAACCACATAGTGGCTCACAACCATCCATAATGAGATCTGATGCCCTCTTCTGAGGTGTCTGAAGACAGCTACAGTGTACTTACATATAAATAAATAAATCTTTTAAAAAAATATATGTATTGGAGCTGGAGAGATGACTCAGTGGTTAAGAGCACTGACTGTTCTTCCAGAGGTCCTGAGTTCAATTCCCTGAAACCACCGGGTGGCTCACAACCATCTGTAATGGGATCCAATGCCCTCTTCTGCTGTGTCCGAAGAAAAGGACAGTGTATTCATATACGTAAAATAAATAAAACCTTTTTTAAAAATATGTAGCCGGGCGGTGGTGGTGCACGCTTTTAATCCCAGCACTTGGGAGGCAGAGGCAGGTGGATTTCTGAGTTCAAGGCCAGCCTGGTCTACAGAGTGAGTTCCAGGACAGCCGGGGCTACACAGAGAAACCCTGTCTCAAAAAACCAAATATATATATGTGTGTGTGTGTGTGTGTGTGTGTGTGTGTGTGTGTGTGTGTGTGTGTATTAAAGAACTACAGTTACTGACTCTCAGAATTCAGAGGAAACTTCGAGTGACTGAGAACTGGAGCCGTAAGCTTCATGCCCAGTGTCCAGTGGATGCTCTAAGTACCCAGGGACTACAAATTTGTCACTTTCAGGACAAGTACTTTTTTCCTTCCAGACAGCTAAAGGTAAAAATCACACAGAGCCACACCCACATTTGGTATTCTGTGTACCCCACAGACCCACACAGAAGAGGTCAAACCCCTCTTCCAGGCTTCCATAGATTGCTGGGTCACCTCCATCCCTTCCACCATTCCTCTCACCACACAGATTCCAATCCCTGTACAGCCTACCTCGCTCTCCTGAGTGTAATCATTCCCAATAGTGAAGTGTGTTGTTCGGTGCACAAGAGGAATTTCTTTTAGTTTTCTTTTAAGTAGTTCATTTTTGCAAACATCAGGGAACAATTTTCTGAGAAGCAGTATGACATATGGTGACATAGGACAAGGTTATCCAGAGCCCAGCACATCAGACCGTACAGAAAACCTTAAGTGAAGAATGCCTGTCTCCATGAAACCTTTGTAATTTAAAGGGGACAATGACTATGTGAAGCAGTCAAGGTCCCCGTTAAATCTGGCAGGGCTAGGTGACTGGAAGCGGGGGTGTCTCATGCAAGGGGACCCTTTGGTCTTTAGCGACATCATTATCTGTGGGTTATTATCATTACTACAAATACTAATACAGTTTATTAAGCACTGGCAATGACCCAGGGCAAGTGAGCTTAAGTTCATATTAGATCCATTTTCATTATCTAGAAGAAGGAAGAGGATGAACAAAGGACTATAATGTGAAGATCTAAAGTAGGAAAAATGAAAAAAAGGTTAATTAAAAAAAAAAACTCCCAGTGTAAAGAGACAGGCTGCAACTGTTCACGGTCAGAAGCCATAACGGATGGGGAATCTTGTCACCCTAGACTTGTCCCCTATGATTTCTTTTCACCTTTCTCTCTCTTACAAAAAAAAAAAAAAAAAGATTCTCTCAGCTAAGGACATGGCAGGGTCAGGAGAGGGTGAGGAGAGGTCAAGGCCCCCCGACTCTAGAATCCTGAAAACACCCTTGCTCCCTAGTTGTAACAGTCAGCACCACACAAAACCCAATTTACCATTAAGCAAATTTAAAATGGAAAAACAAAATCAGGATATTAAATCCTGATGGACAGCTCCTTCTTGAAATATATTCTCCTTTTTCTACTTCTTTTTAAACCTTGGACATGAACACATTCAGATATAGCACATGCAGGGCCTTCTGGCAGCTCATATATCTCCAGGCCAATCCAAGAGTGGTACATGGGCAGCCACTCTTGTCTGCGAGTCTCCGATGAAGTTCTGTCTTTCTGTTCTGTGACTGTCTTATGACTCAGACGGCTTTTTTCTCCATAAAGGGAAAGGCTGGGTTTTCTCAGAGCATAAAAACCACCAGAATTCAGAATGCCAAAGAGGTCAGCAGGACAAGCACTTCTGATGGAGGTGTAGATGCCCAGGCCTGAGGATCCTGGGAAGGAATCCTGGATTTGAGTCTGTGCCATGGCGCACTGTAAAGTGTTTAAGATGCCCCATTGGCTATCTTGGATGAATTTCTTCTGTCATTACAAATTACAAAGGCAGAGGGCTGGAGAGATGGCTCAGGGGTTAAGAGCACTGACTGTTCTTCCAGGGGTCCTGAGTTCAACTGCCAGCAACCACATGGTGGCTCACAACCATCGATAAAGGGATCCGACCAGATCCTCTTCTGGTGTGTCTGCAGCTACAGTGTACTCACATGCATAAAATAAATAAATCTTTAAAAAAAAATTACAAAGGCAGCCTGTATCTGTAGGGTGTGCTTAGAGGGACGCCCCAAAAGACGTGTGTGAGGTTTATATAAGCACCCCAGAAATAGGTAGTAGCTTACCCAAAGTCACAGAACAGAAACTGGTCTGCACCCAAACTTAGTCGCCTTTCTGCTAACACACAGAGTACAGCTGGCCTTAGAATGAATATTCAGTGAAAGGTATGGGGTGAACTGGCAGATCATTGTGGGGTGTGGACAGCTGAATTCACTGGTAAGAGATTAATAGTTGGGGTAGGAGCACACTCATTTGTCAGTGGGTTTCCAGCACTCACTCTGAGCAATCCCTATGCGGGGAGCTGCACTTACATTCCCTTTCACTAAGCTTGCAGCCTCCCTTGAAGAAGGCACTGCTTTGTCCACCTTAAAGCTGAGCATCTGATGCTTTGAGGAGATGCCCAGTTGCTCAACATCACTCTATCAGGACATAACAGAACTTCTAGAGTACCTGCCATTCCATACATTCTAAAAAATTAAAAACTTACCAACTCGCTCTCTTCCACTCGAGACATACAACCGGCAATGTGGGTTCTGGTGTTGCTGTTGTGTTTGTCTATTCCGGAATTCCAGGCATATTTTGTGTATTCTCACCATCTAAATGACTCATTCATCCTATAACAAGCCCTGATTCTTTTTGTTAGAGAATTGTATTGGTTTAAGATCTAAGTTGAGTGTGGTGGCATATGCCTGTAATTCCAGCACTCAGGAGGTGGAGACAGGAGGATCAGGAGTTCAAAGCCATCCTCAGCTACATAGAGAGTTTAAGAGAAGCCTGGCTCTATCAGGTTAGCCACAGTTACAGAGTGAGACACTATCTCAGATAGATAATCAGATAGATAAGTAGATAGATAGATAGATAGATAGATAGATAGATAGATAGATAGATAGATAGATAGATAGATAGATAGGTAGATATTGCCACATGTAGCCATTTGTGTCTACATTAAGCTGCAAAGGGTCCCACCACAATCCTTCACCGGTGGATCATTCTAGCTCCCTGCTCTTGCTTATCAGTAAATCCTCTAGCTGTGAAAAACCTGGCTTTCCCATGCCATTCATTGACTTGGGTGTTCACTTCTATTACATGTGTAACTTGGGCTTGCAAGGGCTTCTCAGCTAACACACAGTGTCTGGCCTCTCTGCCTTTTGTCTCACGGATGCTCACTTGCAGTGGCTCACATCAGCATGCTTTCAACCTGTCAGTGAGGTTGCTTCCTAGACCTGCTCACAGGGTGTCTCTCATCACAGCATACACTCCTCCTGGGATCTCCCAACCTTGGGAGTGGGCTTAAAACAAGATTTCATATACAGAGATACACTCTTTGTGCTTTAAGTTCTACAGATTTTTGATAAATCCAAGTTTCCCCCACGTAAAGGTGGCCAGATTCCATGCACCTGCCACATTATAATTTAACCATATAAAACTTCCCTGTGCTCCCTCACCAATGCCATCACCGCCATTGGCAGTCACTGGCCATTTGAGTGTCTCTAGCTCCTCTTCTGGAACGTTAAGCGGCTCGAACCAGGTGGAAGGTAGACTTTCCAGATTCAGAGGAAGTGCGCTAATGAAATAGATCAGCGAGTTGTGAACAGAAACTACATGTGCTGACTTCCCACCTAAAGGGAGGGACCCATGAGTCAAGGAACATGGAATGCTTCAGGGGAAAATAGTGCATGTTTGTGAGGGTCTTCATTTGAACCTAGTGAGACCTGTGGTTGACCTCTGACCTATAGAGCTGTAAGCTAATAATGATGATGAACAGGAGGAGTGTTAGCCACTAAATCTGACAGCAGAATTAGAAATCTAATAAACTAATAAACATTTTTATTAGTTCTGCTCTGAGACTCACATTTTTATCCTCCAGCCATTCCTGGCAGCCCCGTCTTGATCTCTGAGACTTTGGTTTTGAGAGGAAGTGTGAATCCTCCAACTCTGCTCCTTTTCAAAGGTGTTTTAATATTCTCGGTCCCTTGCATACTCACACAAATCTTAGAGTCAGCCTGTCGGTTTCTGAAAAGAACTACCATGAGATCATAAGGATGCTCAGACTGGAGTTCAGCTGGGGGCACTGCCATCTCAAGAACACCAACTCCTCCTATATGAGCATGGGATATTGTTTTATGGGTTTTTTGTTGTTGTTGTTGTTGTTGTTGTTTTTGTTTTTTTCAAGACAGGGTTTCTCTGTGTAGTCCTGGCTGCCCTGGAACTCACTCTGTGGACCAGGCTGGCCTCGAACTCAGAAATCTGCCTGCCTCTGCCTCCCAAGTGCTGGGATTAAAGGCATGCACCACCACCACCCGGTCACTTTATGGTTTTAAGAGTACAAATCTTACATAGTTATTTTCTAAGTATTTTCTTCTATTTAAAATTGTTTATCATTATTGTAATTTCAGATTTATTTGTTTACACATGGAAACATAACTGGTTTTTCCATTGGCTTCGTATCCAGTGACCCTGCTGAGCTTACTCACCCGGGCAGTTTTGTGCATAGTGTTTTCTATACATGAGGTCATATCATCTACAACTATAGCACCCACTTCCACTCCTGGGATCTTTTCATTTCATGGCCTAACTGCTCTGAGCAGACCCACCTTGCATAACATTATACTTGATCTTAAGGCAAAAGCATCCAGCCTCCTACCACAAAGACCCTACCTCAAAATAAAGTAAAATCTTTTAAAGGGATGGGGATATAATTTAGAGGCACATGTATTAAATCCTCAATAAAAAATAAAATAATAAAAATGTTGAGGTATTTGTAAATCCTGGAGCTGTATAAGGTTAAAAGTCAAAATAAATCAGCCCAACAGCTACTTATAAATAGTTCCTATAATGTTATAGGACTCAGAAGGCAAAACTTAGATTTCAGGATCTACTTTAAGGATGAGACCTATTGGACACACTAGACATCCAGTCAGAAGCACTGGCCCACTACAAGCCTCAGTTCAAGCTTGACAAGATGGGAGTGATTGCCCTTGACTGCCTCGTCATAAGAAAAGAATAAATCCTTTTTAAGGAAGATATCACCTACAATTCTGACAACTTTTAATATAAAAATATATCATTCAGTAAGTAATTACTAAAAAAAAAAAATCAAAATAAAGATGGGTGTGGTGGCATAAGCCTGTAACTCTAATATTTGACAGGACAACCTGGGTTCAAGTCCATCCTTGGCTCAAGGACAGCCGGGACTCTGAAGTTAAGTTCAAGGCTAGCCTGGACAACTTAGTGAGAGCTTCCCTCAAAAAGAAGGCATGAAGTACAGCCATCCATTGAACTGAGCACAGGGTTCCCAATGAAGGAGCTAGAGAAAGGACCCAAGGAACTGAAGGGTTTGTAGCCCCACAGGAGGAACAACAATATAAACTAACCAGTAACTCCAGAGCTCCCAGGGACTAAACCACCAACCAAAGAGTACACACGGTGGGACTCATGGCTCCAGCTGCATATGAAGCAGAGGATGGCCTATCAGTGGGAAGAGAGGCCTTTGGTCCTATGAAGGCTCTATGCCCCAGTGTAGGAGAATACCTGGGCCAAGAAGTTGAAGAGGGTGCGTTGGTAGACAGGGGGAGGAGGGAGGGAAGAGGGTTTTTTTTTCCAGAGGGGAATCAGGAAAGAGGATAACATTTTAAATGTAAAGAAAATATCTAATTTTTTTAAAAAGGCATGGACTGCAACTCTGTGGTAGAGCACTTGCCTAGCATGTGTGAAGGCCTGGGCTCAGTTTCCATCACTGAAAAGGGGGATTAGAAGGAAAAACTATGGGCTGAAGATGTAGCTTACTAAGAGAGCTTACCTGGTACTAAATCCTCATCACCAGAAAAACAAAAACAAAACTACCCTTCTGAGCAAAGACTTAAAAGAGAATTTATAAATTTTATGTTCAAGACAATCATTTTTTAAATGATCTATTTGTGTCTTGGTATTTTGCCAGTATGTATGTCTATGTGAGGGTGTCAGATGCCCCAGAACTGGAGTTACACACAGTTGTGAGCTGCCATGTGGGTGCTGGGTTTGAACCTGGGCCCTCTGGAAGAGCAGTCTGTGCTCTTAACTGCTGAGCCATCTCACCAGTCTCAACAATCATATTTTAAAAAGAAATAAATTTAAAGGTTAAAAATATAATTTCAAAGGTAGGAGGGCTGGCCCTGAGGTCATGAGAGCTGGAGAGCTGGCCCAACCCCTCACTTGGTACAGCTCTCTAAAGAGCAGGCCCTGCACCTTGTTAGCACAGTAGAGCTGGCTCTGGTGTCAAGGCACAGGCTAGCTGGCCCTGAGGCATGAATGCAGGGCAGCTGACCCTGCCTGCTGAAGCATTAGGGGAGCTGGCTGGGGCAATGCTGGAAAGCTCGCCCCAGTGGTGTGGGTGTGAGAGAGCTAGCAGGCTGAGCAACTCAACTGCACCCAGGCCCAGATCGGGGCTTTGCATTGGTACACCCCACATCTACCCTGCCTAGGATTTGCTAACTCGAGTAAAAAGCTGGTCCTGTACATCCAAAGCTGCAGGACCTCCACGACTCCAGACAACAGCAGGCTATCAGAGAGAAGTCTCAGTGAGGATCTGCTATTAACGGTGTAGTAGAAGCCAGAGGCCTTGAACAGTCCAATGACTCTTTGCAATGGACATTCACAAGTAAAGATGTATGGATATACTGTAGGACACACTACAACGTTTATGACAAGATGGTTTTTGTTTTGTTTTGTTTATTCTAACATTTTATTTTGTAGGGGCGGGGGGGTGGTGCTTATAAAGGCTGAAGGTAGATATGAAGGGACGGGGAGATGAATGGGGTTCAGGTGCATGATGTGAAATTCAGAAAAGAATCAATAAAAAGTTAAAAAATATATATGTATTATATATAATTTCTATATACTGACCGATCAGTATGGCTACAATTTATTTATTCTTTTAAAAAACTTTTATTGCATTACGATGAGAAAAGTTACATGATTTCAATTTATCTGAATTTGTTAACATTT
>NW_022196900.1:5297897-5298358 GCF_008632895.1 Mastomys coucha | reverse complement strand
CAGAGAAAGAGTAACTTATAAAGTCCTCTTCTTCAAATTTGATACAAGAGTTACAAACTCAAGCAAAGGATCCAGTCTCACTCTTTGTTGTTTTCTTAAAAGCAACCTTCCTAGTTAATTGTCTATGTTTTTTTTGGGTATATAAATACTTTTGAAATATATAAGCTGTTCTGAAACCCATAGTATAGTATAAAGACATAAAATAAACAATACTGCTAATAGAGAGGCTGAGAAGCAAGATTTCAAGACCCTTATGTTGTACACAGCTAGACACTGTCACAAACAAGCTGAAAGTATACTTAGAATGTACAATATTGGACCTATTTCTCCATTTACCAAATTAGAGAGAGCATTGGATGACAATCAACAAATTTCCAATTTCTCATATTATTAGATTTCAATCGATTAGGATATGCTGGTAATATTAATTTTCAAATTAATATATTAAGAAAAAGTAATTG
>NW_022196900.1:5283755-5296699 GCF_008632895.1 Mastomys coucha | reverse complement strand
TTTGTATCTCTAGGGTTGTCTCTCTTTCTGATTTCTTTATTGTTTCTATTTCCATTTTTAGGTTCTGGGTGGTTTTGCTTATTTCTTTCACCTGTTTGATTGTGTTTTCCTGTAGTTCTTTAAGGGATTTTTGTATTTCCTCTTTAAGAGCTTCTAGCTCTTTACCTGTGTTCTCCTGTACTTCTTTGAGCGTGCTATTTATGTCTTTCTTAAGGTCCTGTATCATCATCATGATAAGTGATTTTATATTTGAATCTTGCATTTCCGGTGTAATGGTGTGTCCAGGACTTGCTATGGTGGGAGAATTGGGTTCTGATGATGGCAAGTGACCTTGGTTTGTGTTGTTTATTTTCTTATGCTTGCCCCCAGCATCTGGTTAACTCTAGTGCTACCTGCCCTTGCTAAATCTGACTGGAGCCTGCCTTCCTGTGATCCTGGTTGTGTCAGAACTCCTCAGAATCAAGCTGACTCTGTGATCTTGTGATTCTGGGATCCTGGTATCCTGGGCTTCTTAAATCACCTGGGAGTGTGGCTTTCTCTGTGAGTTGTGGGACTGGCTCTACAATTTAGACATAAAAGACGACAAAATGAATGAATAGGAAGACAGGCCAGCCAAGTAAGGTGCACAGAGAAAACCAGCAAAAAGCACAAAAGAATAGGAAAGATGTAAGACAGTGAAAGGTGTAACTTACATGTGACTGGAGTCCCAGGAGATGAGGGTCGAGCTCTGACCTGGCATTAGCCTACCATGCACATGGCTCTGGGTTGACTCAGAATGAAAGGGGGGCGGGGAGAGGGAGAGAAGGAAAGGCAGCATTTAAAAAAGTAACACCTAAAAAAAAAAAATTAAACTAATAAAAGGTAGCAGAAAATTCCAACAAAGCCCAGACAACATAAATTTCAAGAAAAAAACAAAACAAGACAATTACATCATCACCCTACTTTAAAAAAAAAAGTTTTAAAGACAGCAGGTTGAGAAATGCAACAAGCAGCATCCTTCAAGGAAGCGGTAAGACAGATGCTAATGTCTCTCAAAAATTAATTCTAGGAGGCAAGTGACAATAGGATCCACACTGTTAAAATATGGATAACAGAGAAGCAACTGTACCCATTTAGAATTCTATACTAGTGGGGAAAGCTTTAAAAATGTGTACAAGAGGGGCTGGAGAGATGGCTCAGAGGTTAAGAGCCCTGGCTGCTCTTCCAAAGGTCCTGAGTTCAATTTCCAGTACCCACATGGTGGCTCACAACCATCTGTAATGGGATCTGATGCCCTCTTCTGATGTGCAAGTGTACATGCCAGTATACCTAATAAATAAATAAGTTTTTTAAAAAAATGCATACAAGGTAAAGATGACTTCAGATAAACAGAAAATAGAAGAATTTATCTTGGAAAAGCTGCCCTAAAATCAACAAGAAGAACACTTCATGCAGAGGTCAAAAGCCACAATGACAATAGCTGAACCATGAAGTGCAGGAACAAAGAGCAATGGAAAGGGTAGATGTTACGGAAACAGAAAGCTAGGAAACAAAGTAACAGGCATCTTGAGCTTAAGATGTAGACACCACAAATAAGGCAAATGACGAGAGGGAGGGTCTTACTCAGGATTTGACTGCTGTGAAGAGACACCATGACCATGGCAACTCTTATAAAGGAAAATGTCTAATCGGGGCAAGGTGGGCTTATAATTCAGAGGTTTAGTCCCTTATCATTGTGGCAGATGCATCTGGGATGTATGGCTTGAGTATCTGAGACCTTAAAGTGCCACGTGCCAACCCAGTCATGGTCCCTCAACCCGGGGAGAATCAAGGTCCTGGTAATCAGGCGGGCAAGGAGTCGGCGAATTGACACACAGACACGGACACAAGAGAGTGTTGAATCTGAGTGTAATTTCTCAAAGTAAGCGTCAGATTTTTATGGTAATTACAAAAGAAAAAGAAGAGTCAGCCAGCACAACAGTCAAGGTACATCGAGGTCATCTGAAGCACAATGGTTCTATAGAAAAGTATATACATGTAAATTGACAGGAACTAAGCAGTGGTTACAACAGAAGGAAAGTCAGCCTTATCTAAGGTCAGCTTAATCTTAGAAGTCAGGTATAAATAGTTTCCATTCTAGTCTATTGTATAGCCCACTACCAGCCAATTCTTTTTTTTTTCCCCAGAAACCACCAAACTTTTAGTGTTTGATAATTAATAGAACTGACCAAGGATGTGACGATACCAAGCTTGAGGAATGGGGGTAGGGGTACTCTAGGCTATGCAGGCTGTGATATGAATGTACATTTTATAAACCTGTCCACATATAGGCGTTAGTTGCAGAAAGCCCCTTGGTTTTGTCTTGGCTCGGGAAAAGGACGATGTTCTGGATTCAGGGTGAAGTACCAGCAGCCTTCAACTCTTCTGGGCAGTGGGCATCTTGTTCTCAGGGTCCAGTTCTTCCACTGCAGCCTGGGTCATGAGTTCAGCAACGTTCTCCAGATCGTCGATTCGACTGCTCATGTCATCTATCCTTCCGATGATCTGGTCTGACATGATCTGAAACTTGTCTTGCATCTGCTGCAAGAGCGTCTCCACCACCAAAGTGATGTCCTGCATGGTCTTGGGGTCCGTCTCAGCTGTCTCCCTGGTGCCCAGCTTGGCAGCGATGTCTGGGAACAGTCACCTACACTTTGGTTTCTCAGTGCAGACCCAGCCAATCCTTAGTAAACACCCAACTATGCTAATCCTCTGGGCTAGCAGAAGTATGCCCCAGGGGTCCCATTGTTGCTAACTTTACCAAGAACAATACAATAATCTAATTCTTGGGAGTGGCTCAGCTGCAATTCTATTGTGGTCTGCCATACATGACTTTAATGAGGATTCTTAGTTGAACTTGCCCTGGGATAATTAACTCTTATTCAGTAAACTCCAATGCCCCACCTCCTTCACTATCTCTCTAACTATACTGGAGGCAATTAGTCTGAATGGGTAACATTCTTTATGAAATTCCAAGCCCATGTTTGGCTAGGCATAGACTAGGATGTTGGAACACTGATGAAGGCCAGAAAACAACGTCCAATTTAGCTTAACAATTAGTCAAATCATTCTATGAGGGCACCTTTATACTTAATAATAAAATGATACAGAAAGAAAGTACGTGAGACCCTCCATCGACTATCACAAGGACAAATCTGGACCACTTCCACGGTTGGGAACACCAAAGGTCTCCAGGAGACTAGCTTCCTTGAAACTGTTTGCCTCAGGGACTGCTGTCATGCAGACTCCATTGGAGTGGGTGTGGCATTAAAGCTCTACTCCAACAAGGCCATATCTGCTAATAGTGCCATTCCCTGTGGGCCCATGGTGACCATTTACTTTCAAACCACCACAGGGAGAAACATAATTAAATAATTAGGTCTTCATACACTAATCTGGTGTACTCACTAAAAGGAGAGTTAATAGGGCTGGAGAGATGGCTCAGGGGTTAAGAGCACTACCTGCTCTTGCCGAGGACCCCAGACCCCTGGGTTCAGTTCCCAGCACCTACATGGTAGTTCACAAACACCTGTAACTCCAGTTCCAGAGGGTCTAATGCCTCTTCCAGCCTCTCAGGACACAAAGCATGCATGTGGTACACAAACATACATGCAGGCAAAACACCCATACACAAAAAACAGATCTTTAAAAAGAGTTAACAACTGTATAATAATAGGTAGCAAATAATACCACAGTGAAATGAAGGCAATGGTGAGTATAAAAGGGGAAATTGAATAGTAAAATGATAGTTATACATCTGACTATGTTAGTAATTGTATTAAAAGTAAGTTCTTGATGGGAGTAAGGCACAGCCTCTCATCCCAGCACTCATGAGGAAGATGCAGGATACTGATCTACAAAGCCGGGGCTGCATTGTGTGAGACTCTGTCTTAGGGGTTGTAAGAGGGAAGGAGAGAGGAAGAGAGGGAAGGAGAGAGGGAAGAGAAGGAGGGAGAAAGGGAGAGAGGGAAGGAAAGAGGGAGAGAGGGAAGGAGAGAGGGAGAGAAGGAGGGAGAGAGGGAGAGAGGGAAGGAGAGAGGGAGAGGAGGGAGAGAGGGAAGGAGAAAGGGAGGGAGGGAGGGAGGGAAGGAAGGAGGGAAAGAGGGAAGGAGAAAGGGAGGGAGGGATGGAGGGAAGAAGGAAATCCTCAAGGCTGGGGATATAGTTCAGTGGTGGTGCTTGCTTATAGTGAAAGACCCTAGGTTGAATTTCAAAAACTGTAGCAAGAAGTACTTTTGTTCCTGCCACTGTCCCTTACATTGTGTGCAAAAAGTCTTAAGTAAAATTGTTCTAATTTGCAAGCTCCAATCTAAGAGAAAAACCATACCACTCCCTCAGTATATGCAGAATGTTATCTCTCTTAAAGTCACATTTATTACAACAGTATCCTGGTGTCTTAGTCTCTTTTCCTGTCACTGTGATAAACGTAGAGGGAAAGGGTTTATGCTGGCTGAGCTAACAGTCCGTCATTGCAGGGACATACCTGATCACCCTGGATCCACAGGCACGAAGCAGAGAACGATAACTCAGCCCACCCCATTTTCACCCAGTTCAGGACCCAGCCCAAGAAACAGTGCCACCCACATTTAAGGGGGGTGTCTTCCCACATCGATTAATGCAATCAAGACAATACCCCACAGGCCAGGCCAAGGCCCATCTCCTGGCAATTCTATATTCTGTCCAGTTGATATTTAATACTAACCATCACAGCTGGAGGTCCTAGCCCAAATGATATGATAAGACATGGAAAAGGAGCATGCAGATTTGAAAAGGCAAAAGATGCCTGTGTCCACAAATGACATAGTTACATGCACAGAAAACACTTACAAATCTATCTCAAAAAGCTACTAGAATATGTAAATTTAGGAAAGTCACTAGAAAGAAAAAGAGAGAGAAAGAAAGGAAGAAAGAAAAAGAGAAAGAAAGAAAGATAGATAGATAGATAAAGTAGATAGAAACTTACCTAAATATATTTGTCAGCGTTCTCTAGAGGAATAAAACCAAGGAGCTGGACACACACACACACACACACACACACACACACACACGCACGCACGCACGCACGCACGCACGCACGCACGCGCACACACACACACCATTTTGGAGTACTTTAGCTTTTTAGACTAGGATGCACTGACAAACATTACTCAACAATAAAAATGAGTTACTAATATAGACAACGACATGAACAAATCTCAGAAAGATGTTAAGTGAAAGAAGCCACACTCCAGATATTCTGCATGATAAATGACTGTGTAACACTCTTCATACACAGAACTTCTGAGCTGGAAATCAGCTGTGGTGATGACATATGGGGGAGGGAGGAGGATCTCTGCCACCCTAGCGCTCAGGAGACTGAAATCAGCAAGTACCAGGCTAGCTGGGTCTAAAACAAAGACCCTGTCTCAAATACACAAAAACGGAGCTGGGTTAGAGTTCAGATGCTACTGTGCATGCACCTTGAATGGGATACACATGACACTATCTTTAAAAGAAGATGTGAAATCAGACAAGATCTGACAAGAGACAGGAGGCGGTGGCATGAGCAGAGACTGACAACACAGCACGATACAACTCCTTGGGATAATGGAAATGTTTTAATTTTGGCTACAGTGATAGTTTCATGACTACATGAACTTCTCAGACCATGTAAGTAAGAAGGGTAATTCTGTTCTATATCAATTATATCTCAATAAACCTGATGCCCCCAAGCTGGATTTTTAAGAGGAAATCCAGTTAAAAGTCCAAGATTACAATTATCTGACTGTTTTATCTGGGGCTGGAGAGACAGTTCAATGTTAGGGCACATACTTACTACTCTTCCAGAGGACAATGCTTGGTTCCCAGCACCCACATCAGGTGGCTCACAACCACCTGTAACTCCAGCTCCAGGGATTCTTAGCCTTCTTTTGGCATCTGCAAGTACCTATTATACTCATGTGCACATACCTCTGCACTGCCTTCCCCCTCACAAATATATACAGTAGTGTACTGGACATAGTAGTGTACAGTTACAATCCCAATATCCCAGAAGCTGAAGCAGGGGAATCTTGAGTTCAAGTCCAGGCTAGGCTACATAACAAGATCCTGCTTTGCCTGCTCCCATTTCAGGTCCAAGTATGTTTGTATCGAGGTGTCCCCCAGAGCTCCTTGTGGAGGGATGCGCTGGTCTCCCCTAACACTATGACAGGGAGGGAAGAGGTCAACAAAACAGCCCAAGAGTGAAAAAGTAAACCATTGTTCCTTAACGTTTTTCAAGATTTATCATGATGCCTGCATTAGTACTTCATCTTCATTCACAGCTGAGTAATACTCCATTGTTTATCCTGTTGTTTGTCCCACGATATAAAAATGCCGACAGGGAGACTACGAAGCTGATAAAAGCTCCAGCAAACTGCCTCAGCTTCCCCGGCTGAGGCTACTGGAAGACTGCCTGAACTGATGTTCTCTTTCTGCGACTTGTTCTTTGACTTGGAAGCCTCATGGGTAAAGACCCTGTTGTGCTCAAGATCTGGTGGTTTCTATGTTCCCCTGGTTGATCTCTGCTTCGTGTGCCTCAAAACTCTCTTCTCAAAATCCCCAAGTGAGATACCAACATATGAGGGTTTACATTATATGAATTTACTGTGGGTTTTGGTAAACATAATCCCGAGATTCGCTTTCTAGACAATGCCACTCCCCACAGAGGTAGAAGGGTGAACACTGTATTATGCCTTCGCTGTCTTATGCTTTCCAAAAGCTTCAGAAAATTATAATTTTTTCTCCTCAAAATTAACCATCAAGTTAGGAAACCCACAGACATAAAAATGCTAAACAAGCTAACAAACAAAAAACACAGACTAGGGTGCTGGTAAGATAGCCTAGGAGTTTATAAAGTGTTTATCATTCTTCTTTTTTTATTTTTCCCCCGAGACAGGGTTTTTCTGTGTAGCCCTGGCTGTCCTGATACTCATTCTGTAGACCAGGCTGGCCTCGAACTCAGAAATCCGCCTGCCTCTGCCTCCCAAGTGCTAGGATTAAAGGCGTGTGCCACCACCACCCGCCGTGTTTATCATTCTTGAAAACAATGATGGAGTATTATTCAGCTATGAGTTAGGATGAAGTACTAATGCAGGTATCATAATAAATCTTGAAAATATTAAGAAAGTAGATCCTGAAAGTAACACGTGATCCCATTTTGCCCTAATTAGCTTTGCTTTCTTTTTTTAAAAAAAAATATTTCTGTGTATACATATGTTCTATGTGCAGGTGCCTGCTGAGACGCTCCTTAGAGGTGGAGCCACAGGGGTCTATGAGCTGGCCGCCGTGGGTGTGGAGATCTGAACCCCAGTCCTCCCGATTGAGCAGCAAGTGCTCTTAACCACTGAGCCAACTCTCAAGCCCTCTTTTGTCCTGGATAGCTTTGCCAACCTGACACAGCTTAGAATTATCTGAGAGCCTAGCCTGAACAATCACCTAGATCAGAATGGCCTGTGGACAGTTCTGTGAGGGATTGCGTTAATCATTAATAGACATAGGAGGGCCCAGCCCACCATGGGCAGCACCATTCCTCACGCAGATGGTTCTGAGCCATATAAGAAAGCTAATGGGCTGAAGAGATGGCTTAAGAGCACATGTTCTTGCAGAGGACCCAACCTCAATTTCCAGCACCTATGTCAGGAGGCTCACAACTGCCCATAAGCCCATTTCTAAGGAATTCAATGCCCTCTTCTTCTTTTTTTCTTTTTTCTTTTTTTTTGGTATTTTTGAGACAGGGTTTCTCTGTATAGCCCTGGCTGTCCTGGAACTCACTCTGTAGACCAGGCTGGCCTCAAACTTAGAAATCCTCCTGCCTCTGCCTTCCAAGTGCTGGGATTAAAGACGTGTGCCACCACCGCCCGGCTCAATGCCCTCTTCTAACATCCAAGGACACCTGCACTAACATCCACAAGTCCGCACATAGGCACACACATATAAATAATTTTAAAAAATAACTTAAAGACAGTAAACACGGGTCTGTAAGAAAGCCAGCAAATAGTGTTTCCTCATGATTTCTGCCTTTGAGTTCCTGCCCTGATTTCCCTCAGTGATGCACTGTAATCCGAAGCATCCCTAAGTTGCTTTTGGGTTGTGGTATTTGTCAAAGCAAGAGTGAAAATGGAGCATGTTTATATCAATTATGCAGAGTAGGTACTCAGAAAAGACAGAAAGTGGATCCGTGCCCATCAGGGATGGGGGTGGGGGTGGGGGAATGGAGAGCAAGTCTGCAGTGGTGGTTTCTGTTAGGAAATCAGATTGTGGTGATGCTGGCAGAACTATGAATAAGCTTTGAGTTTTTCCTATTTTTATATGTGTGCATGTGTGCATATCAGAGTCTGATGTTGGTACTAGCAATCATCTTTCATTATTCTTCGGCCATATTCATTGAGCAAGGTCTCTCCGTCAACTTTAGACTTTGCACCTTGTTCTGGAGAATTCCATCTCCACCTTCTGAAGCTAGAATTCCAGGTAGACATTTGCAAGGGTTCTGGGAATCCCAACTCTGGTTCTCACTCTTGGGTGCCATACCCCAGTCATTTTTTTTTTTTTTAAGATTTTTTTAAAAAGATTTCCTTATTTCATGTATGTGAGTACACTGTCACTGTCTTCAGATGCACCAAGAGAGGGCATTGGATCCCATTACAGATGGTCGTGAGCCACCATGTGGTTGCTGGGAATTGAACTCAGGACCTCTTGAAGAGCAGTCGGTGCTCTTAACCACTGAGTCATCTCTTCAACCCCCTTATTTATTTTTTAATAGAGTTTCTTCACACTTACTTTGTCATGGGAGAGGAGTGGGGAAGAGGAGCATGCATGGCATGCGTGGAGAAGCCAGAGAGCAGCTTTGGGATCAGTTCTCTCCACCACGTGGCTTCTAGGCACGCTTGGCGGCAAGCACCTTCACCTGCTGAGTCATGTCCCATGAATATGCTTTTTAAAAACCTCTTAGTTATATTTTAAAAGGTGGCACCTGTAGTGTGTGACTTACATGTCAATAAAGCTGTCACTACAAAGTGTAAGCTAGATCCTCCATCGGCTTCCCTTACCCAAGTACGGTACTCTCTTCAGTGAGGTGGGCGTTCAGTTCCTCCAGGTTTTATTCATGGCTAACTTTCCAGTTCTCCACTATTTTCTCTCAATACTTAACGTCATTTCCCTTTAAACTTTCTATTCAGCTACTCCTGAAAATGCTTTGCCTTCACGTATATTCTGTTAAGAACATCACACTTCCCACTTCCATTCTAATGTTTCCCTGTGGATCTGTCAAGAATAAATGCTATTTTTCCCAAGACATCATTCCTACCTTCAGATCATGTGTGAATACAAAAATATCTGGCCCTCATGACAGACTCTGACCTCCCTGGTTTGCTAGACAGCACCAGCTTCAGCTCCAGAAGCAAACCCGTGTAAGCACTCAGTAAATGTTTATTGAATAAATGAATGACAAACACCCCCTTGCTACTGACCAGAAACAGTGCTATTTTTTTTCTCCAACTAGTTTAATTGGTAAAATCCATACAAATGTAACTTGAGGTCTGGCCTTTAGAGGCCAATAAAATGAAATAAAAATACAAATTTGGGGCCATCGTTGAGACTTAGAGAGATTACCATAAAGTAACATTTCATGGGGCCTGCAGTTTGGATACTTATCATTGTTGACTGGACATACTTACTGAAGTCAATACGCTTTTATTTCACATATTAAATGTGTTGTTTAACTCTGGTAACCACAGCTGTGACTTAGTTAACGATCTCAATAAATCCTACTTAAATCAGAGACAGGAAAAAATTATGCAAATGAATTCTTATCTGTTTTTCTGCCCAAGGCATATTTGATAACAGATAAAACACACTCCAAATAGTCTCTACTTAACAGTCAGGAAGCCATTCGAGGTTTTATTTGGATCAAAATCAGATACAAAGAAGAGCTTGATATATTCACAAATGGTTTTAGTTCAGAAAGAAATTGTACATCAAAATGAGTCACAAGGAAGAGCTGGCATTCCCTGATGGAAGTGAATATAAAAAAGTTACTAACATACCAAGCCACATGATTAAAACAGAGAGGAATAGATAATGACAGAGAGTTGCCTTGGATTGAGCCACAAAGTAAAAATTTTTGTTGAAAAAGCAAAAATACATTGGTCTTGAAGATGGCTATTTAAATGAGCTTGTAGTTCCAATGGGCCCCAAAATCAAACCAATCTCGAGGTCTTCTTGTGTGCAGCACCACACCCACATTCATGGGGCAGACGGACACCGCCCATCAGTCACATCTTGCAACCAGACAAGATATCTTCCACTAATCTCTTGTAAACCCAGGCATCACCCTTCAGCCGCTGTCTCCGGATGCCCACCACATCAGGTCTCTGCAGCTGGCACACTTCTAGTTCAAACTGCATTGTCACTTTGCCAAAATCAGACTGTGTTTGACACTTTAGTGTGTAACTGTAAAACACAAGACACCAGGCAGTTAGGGAGCCATAAGTGTTCCGGATGATGCAAGAAGGTTTTTGACTTCCAGGAGCTGGAGGGGAAATGAGTCATTCCTTCACTCTAGCAATCCACTCCCCATAGTTTCCCACTGGCCTGGCTGTGCTGCACTTTATACCCTAAAAGTATGGTATAAAGCCTGATCAGAGCGCTCACTCTCAAACCACAGGAAAGCCTTCCTCCTTCCCCAGCTGCACACGCCACACATGTCCAGGCAGCCTGGCATTTTATGTGTAATCCAGGAACATGAGACCATTTCCACATTGTTCCTAACAAAAGAATACAAGGAACCTTTATAATATTCTTATCTCTGAAATGTGTAACTTTTACTTAAACTAAAGCAATTAACTTTCTAGGAAAAGATTTGCCTTCAGACTTTTCTAGTACACATGTAGAAGTTATGATTACTGTAACACTTTACAGTAGAAATAAAAGCAAAAAAGTTCGAGGAGATGGTCCACCCCTGCTGGAAGCATAGGGCATGCATTCAAAGCTGCCAGGCTCCCTTCCCCAGCAACACAAAACAGGGCCTTGACTATGAAAGTGGCATGGATTGAATTCATATAATAAAATTATTTACTTACTTTACATTTTAAATATATTATGTCTTACTGATCTTCGATACATAAAAACCACAAGAAGCTGGGCAGTGGTGGTATACGCCTTCAATCCCAGCACTTGGGAGGCAGAGGCAGGCGGATTTCTGAATTCAAGGCCAGCCTGGTCTACAGAGTGAGTTCCAGGACAGCCAGGGCTACACAGAGAAACCCTGTCTCAAAAAGACAAACAACAACAACAACAAAAAAAAAACCCCACAAGAAACACTAGAGTTTATTTTAGATTTAAGTTCTCTTAACCATTTAAGCATATGATTAGGCATTGTTCCTCAGAAGTATGGAAATTTCTGGTTTCTTTTTTGAGACAAGGTCTTGTGGCCATGGACTCCTAGAACTTGTGAAACAGAGACAGTTCAAGGTTATGACAGTTCAAGGTTATCTCCTGCCACATAGGACCGTGGAGGTCAGCAGAGCTACCTGGGATTGTCTCAAAAACAAACAAACAAACAAGCAAACAGAAAACCACCAACCAACAAGAAATGGTTATCTTTTCATGTAGCCCAGACTATCCTGGAAGTTACTGCATAGTTTAGTCTAGCCTCAAACTCACAATAACTACATGTCACCAGGCACAAATGCAACTGATTTTACTACTTATTATGAAGTTTCACAAAACATTACTCTTTGCCTTACTTAGTTACAATGACTTGGGGGAAAAGGACATAATGCCTTAGAAATAAATAACCGATCTGAGAAACGTCAGAAGGAACACCCTATGGTGAAGGGTCTTCACAGGCAAATGAAAGCCATGTAGTTCTGTGGAATGTGAACCATCCTTAACGAAGAAAGAATGAGCTATCACATTACAGAGGAAAGCTGAATGTTGCCTTTTGCTTTGTCACAAGGTAAAAGCAAACAGAAAGCAACAGAACAGAGAGTCATGACCTTTTGGTGGCTCAGGACAACAGGAGGTTGAAACATTGGGTAGATTTCAGCTAGTGATCTGCTGCTGAATCACAAGCCAAAGAAGAGATCATCCCCAGGCCTGGGAGATTCAGCCAGAGCTTCTGGGACCAAAAAAAACACCACCACACATAAAAAGCACTAAGAGTGGTTAGAGAAGCATGTGCTAATGAAGCTGAAAGAAGAAAAGCAAGAGTTCACATAGGTAACACACCTACAGAGTCTGAGTAATGACCCATTCACAAAGGTTGTCTAAAGTCTTACTCTAGAACAGCCACAGCGACACAAGCCTGTAAACCCAGAGCTGGGAAGTAGAGGTAAGGATCGAAAGTTTAAGGCCATCCTAGACTAGTTAATTGAGTTGCAGGTTAACTGGAGATAACCTAGAACTTGGGATGCTGAGGCAGGAGGATCAAAAGTTGAGGCCAAACTGAACTACAGTACAAGGTCCTGTCTCAAAAGGCTAAACAAAAAAAACAAACAAGTTGAACTCTATCTAAATGATCCTATCTGCATGCTGTTAGTATGTACACAGCTGCTGTAATAAAGGCATTTAGAAGCTGCTGTGGGGCTGTTGAGATGGCTCAGCAGGTAAGAGCCCTGACTGCTCTTCTGAAGGTCCTGAGTTTGGATCCCAGCAACCACATGGTGGCTCACAACCACCCGGAATGAGATTTGATGCTCTCTTCTGGTGCGTCTGAAAACAGCTACAGTGAATTATGCTGGAGGGAGCAGGGCCAGAGTGAGCAGGGCCAGCAGAGGTCCTGAGTTCAATTCCCAGCAGCCACACACATGACGGCTCATGGCCATCTGTACAGCTACATGTATGTGTATGTATGTATTCATACACATAAAATTAAGAAGAAGAAGAAGAAGAAGAAGAAGAAGAAGAAG
>NW_022196900.1:5247619-5283582 GCF_008632895.1 Mastomys coucha | reverse complement strand
GGAGGAGGAGGAGGAGGCTGCTATGATAGCATACTTGTAATCCCAGTGCTCTCAAGGCTGAGGCGGTCCAGATCAGGAGTTCCATGCTGGCCTGGGCTAGGTAGTAAGACTGTGTTTCAGATAAATGAGTAGGGCTGAAGAGATGGCTCAGTGACTAGGAGCACGGGCTGCTCGTAACCCAGGTTCAATTTTCAGCATTAACAGGGCAGCTCACAATGATCTGTGACTCTAGTTCTGGGGTATCTAATGCCCTCTCCTGGCCTCTGCAGGCACCAGGCACACATGTGATAGACATATATACATGTAGGCAAAACAGCCATACACATAAAATAACTTACACATAAAGTTAAAATAATTAAGTCATTTTAAAGACATAAATTACTGAAATTCTTAGAAATAGAAACAATTTGCATGATCAAAAGAGACCTAGCTCCTTAGACCATGCGGCACACATGGAGCCTCTCAGCAGGAACACTCAGCCAAAAAACTTCCTTAACTTACCAAAATTCCAAGAGGTAGTCACAAAGACGTGATCTACAAATTTTCACACTTGTTCAAAGTGTCTTACTAATTAAGATTTCAACTGATAAATAGCAATAATAAAGCAGAAAATTACAGGATGTACAGGATTGTTCTAGTCCCAACTGGAAGTCCAGATTTCCCAATTCTGAAATAAAAGTCTAACCTTGAAAGTGGTGACCATGAGTATTCTCAGCTCATAAGAAAAGCAATATGAACAATGGCACTAGCACAACATCCCCCTGGAATGGCGGGGGCATCCTAAGTGGGGCAAGAGGGAGAGAGATTCACAATGCACTGACAGGAAGGGGAGGAGTGACAGCAGTCAGTAAGCTTCTTACCCTTTCTGTACGAAGTCCACGTTCTTCTTGGGAAGAATAGCCATGAGTTCACCCAGGAGCTGGTCGGGATTCACCAGTCTAGTTGTAGTCACATTATAATGCAGCTTAGAAAGAGAAAGGTTGAGGAGTTAAACTTCACATTGACACAAAAGCCCAAGGCAACACCTTTTCAAATAAGGACACTTCAAGAAAACAAAGGAAGACCAGCCAGCCAAGCCAGATGCATTAGCAGTGGGGAAGTCAGGGGAGACTGTCTTCATCAGAAACATCCCCATTAAAAGTGAGTGTGTGTGTGTGTGTGTGTGCGTGTGTGCGTGTAGACGTGACGTATGTTTGAGCATGAGTGAACCACAATGTGTATGATATTGTTTCTTTCACCATTATGTGAGTTCCAGGAATTGAACTCAGGTCGTTGAGCTTCCACAGTAACATCTTTACCCACTGAGCTATCTCACCAGCCTCATGTCAATTTTATACGTTCATCTTCCTTTCTTACCAATCTTTTACATTTTTCAACTTACAATTCATTGTGTGTGTGTGCGCGCACGTGTGCGTGTGCGCTGGTGTGTGTGTGTATACACATGCATATACATGTGCACACAGGTCTGTCTTTAGAGTCAAGAATAAAAAAGGGGGTGTGAAATCTCCTTCTATGGCTTAGGAAAGCTGCTGAGGTCAGGCATGTCAGAGGTGTTCCTGCATGAGGACAGGAGAGGCCACCACGTGAAGCTGTAAGGTAAATGAAGCCTTGGAGACCCCAGAATATTGGAGATGCCAGAGTTGTGGGATACCAACGAGAGCTGCTCACAGGGTGTGGAACCAGCCCAAGACAGAGAAGTGTGCTGCAGTCACCAAAGCTAAAAGTAGTTGGAGATCCGAAGAACACTTTGACACCAGACGTAGAGATGAAGAATCTGGCATTTGCCCTGCTGGTTCCTTATCTTTGATCCAGATTTTCCAGCCTTTTGGAATGGTAATGTGCATCCTGTATCACTGTATGTTGAAAGTGTGTGATCTGCTTCTTGGGTTTGATTTTACAGGGGGTTAACAGTTGAAGAGACTAGTGTGAATATCAGAAGAGACTTTGAACTTTGGACTTTTAAGTAATGTTAAGACTATGAAGTAAAAGACTTGGGACTTTCAAAGTTGGACTGAATTTGTGTTTTCATTATGATATAGCTACAAGCCTGTGGGGGCCAATAGAATGTGGTGGTCTGAATAAGAATGGGACCATAAGCTCATATATTTGAATGTTTAGTCACCAGAGAGTAGAACTATTTCAAAAGATTATAAGGATTAGGAGGTGTGGCCTTGTTGGGGAATGTGTGTCACTAGGGGTGGGCTTTGGGGTTTCAAAAGCCCATGGGTGGCCCAGAAACTCTCTTCCTACTCACTGCAGATCACAGCTATTTCTCCCACACCATGCCTGCTGTGCCCACTGCCATGCTCCCACCATGATGATACTGGACTGAACCTCTGAAACTGTTAGCAAGCCCTCAATTAAATGCTTTCTTTTATAAGAGTTGCCTTGATCATAATATCTCATCACAACAAGAAAACAGTGACTAAGACACTGCTAATAGGTTGTTTTCTCCTTTCCCACCAAGATATTGTCTACACCAACAGACTAACTATTTTAAAGTATAATGGGGTTATTAAATAAGATGCAAACCTCTTAGCTAGGCCTTGGAGCCTTCCAGCCTATCTTCCCAACCTGCCACTTACTGTTTTCCTTAAACATACTACAATACAAAGCTCAAATTAGAGCTGCCAAGATGGCTCAGTAAGAGTTTACTCCCAAGCCAATGGATGACCAGAGTTTGATATTCAGAACCCACATAGTAGAACGAGAAGCCATGTTCCTGCAAGTCATCCTCACCTCCACACACGTAACTATTTTTAAACAACTGGCTTTTAAAAATTCAAATGGCCTTTCCTGGAATGTGAGTATCTCCTGAGCAGCTGGAAAGGTATCTGTGTGTCGGGGACTCTTTAATGTGCCAGACACAGGACGGCTAAGCTCAGCTCTCCTGCCTAAAGGCAGCTCTTTGTTTCCCCGTATACATCCCATGTCTCCCCACCTCTATGTTGTCCTGTGCTCAATCTGTGTGATTTTGAATTATTTGAACTATAGTTGTATGTTTTTTGAAGAGGGTGACTATACCTAAACTACTTCTGCACTCTTTAAAAAAATATTTTTAGGTTTTTATTTTGTTATGTGTATGACTGTTTAATCTGCACATCTGTGTGCAATTTGTATGCCTCATGTCTGCAGAGGCCACAAGAGGGCATCAGATCTCCTGAAACTAGAATTATGGGTGGTTGTGAGCCACCATGTAGGTGCTGGGAACTGAACTCAGGTCCTCTGCAAGACAGCAAATGTTCTTAACCACTTAGCCATCTCTCCAGTCCACCTCTGCATTCTTAAAATCTACCCTATAAGAACATGAAAGTATTAACTACTCAAAAAACTGCATAAATGAACTAAGTAACTGTAAAAAGAACAGTAAAGTCACTTGATATAGTTGTTTTTAAAAAGCAAAAGGATCTACTGGGAAGGTGGCTAAGCAGGTCAAAGTGTTTGACATGTGTAGGAGGAACGAGTCAGCCTATCCTGACTGGCAGCCCATAGAGGTCCAAGCATGCACAACTGCTACCTCCACATTCAGCAACCATGAAATCTGCCCAGATCCTGGAGACAAATGACAACAGAGCCCATGACCAGAACAACTAATCGGATGGCGCCAGCTACAGGGAGCAAGATGTCATGGACCAATGGGGCACAGGTAGATGGTATAAAGGCACACCCCAACCCCACAATAAACAAGTCTGCTTCTGCCTCTCACCTGACTCCCAGAGACTGTCATTGGTTTTGTACCACAACCCACTGCCACCAAGGGCCATCTCCAGGGGCTGCGGGCTAGGGCACCAGATATGCAAACCTCACACCCTGTGTTAGTCCCTGGATCCTATGGATGGATCAGCAGTGGCATGTACATATACACACATGCACGCGTGCATGCCCGCACACGCGTACACACACACAGAGAAACATGGGAGGTGGGTGGTAGCACATGCCTGTGACCCCAGCATTTGGTAGGCTGAGGGAAGAAGAATATCCTGGGTTAAGACCAGCATGGGTTAGAGACCCCACCAAATAGAGAAGGGTGGAGCTAGACACACCAGTTAAGAGTCAGCTTCTGAAATCTGGACTCTGGCCCACCTACCTTTCGCCTTCTTGGCCCATCTTTGGCAGAGCCCTTCTTCTTGTTCCTTGTAAGTGCAGTGAGAACCTTATCCAATCCTCTCTCAAGGCTCCCAAACACATTGGTTCCTTTCCTTTTAGGGGTATCCTCCATGTGTGCCTGGTTGAGATCCACTTCCATTGAACGGCACCTTAAAAACCAACACAGCACTAATGGCACTGCCCTGCTGCCCTCACGGCTCCTGCGCCTGTCCCTTTATACACCAAGGGCCACAGGCAGGTGAGCCAGAGCCAGATCACCTCAATCTTCCTTGGGGAGGGGACACTAAAGCTATTTCCCACAGAAAGGACCTTCCACCTGTCACATCAGTCTACCTTTCCTTTCATTTTGTTTATATTTTTGGGAGATGTCAAGGATTGAACCTAGGTCCCCATTTTATACTAGGAAAGCATTCTACCAATGCTTCTTTTTACTCTTTATTTCTGTGACAAGATCTTCATTATGTTACACGGGCTGACCATGAACTTGTGGTTCTATCCCAGCCTCCCAAGTAAGTGGGATTCAGGCCTATGCTATGCCACAAGGCTCAGCTCCTTCACTTTTTTGTTTAAATCAAACATAGAGACATCAGAATACGACATGTCCTCCTAGGGTCAACAACTGCTAATATTTGGTCAGTGGCTTTCTCTGCGTATATGGACAATATACAGATTAAGTACATTTACATACTTGCCACCAGAATGTATCATGCTTCCACTCTGAAGCACTTCTGCATACACCTCCAATAAGTAAGAATATCTTCTTATCCAATCACAGTATCAACAACATAAAAACTGATAATACCTGCAGCAGCACCATTGGGTTTATAATAATAAACCCATAATCAGTTTATATTCTATTTTCCCCAAATAGATCATACATCTAAAAACAATTACAAAAGCAATGAAGGCTCACCTATGCCTTGGGACTTTCCATCTAAGAGTGGCAAGGTAGTTCTCTTTGCAGTCTAAATTAGTATTTTACCATTTGGGGGAATGCTGATGGTTAGTGTGCACCTGTACTCTACTGGCAGAGAAATAGGCCTAAGTGGCCTTGAAGAAGGAAGTGATGGCAGAGACAGGGCCCCTGTCTTCCCCACTCGCCGTGCTGTCAGTCATTAGTTCATGACTTCAAGCTGTTCCAATAGCCATGCTCAACCCCAAACCGTCCTCACGCACAGATCTTCCTGCTTCCAACAGCATCTGTCTCAGGGCCCTCTGCCAGTTTTTCTCCCAGATGAAAAGAATAATCCCATGACCTACACTACAGAAAGGAGTCGGAAGAGCAAAACTTACCTCCTCTCGGGGCTAATGACACCTGTCGTTAGTGTGTCTGCTCCTGCGGATTTCCCTGGCGTTCTAACCGGGGCTTCTCTCTGGCACTGGGCTCTAGCTATTAGAAAAACAAACACAAACCACATGCAGCTGACAGGGCTCCAACATGGTCCACAACAGATGTGCATCAAGAGATCTGGTTACTACTAACATCTTTTATGGTCTAAGTTTTATAGTGCTGGTATGGTGGCTGAATGCTCTACAGCTCTATCAGCTGTACTAAGTAGAAGAGCACTAGCCTAGCATGCCCAAGGTCCTGTGTTCAATCCCCAGCAAAACACACATGTGCATTGGTTTTATTCCCTTTAATGGTAATACTGATAACACTTTTTAAGTGGGTGTTTTATTTTGTTTCTAACTAATAAATTCTATTTTCCCTAGTTTCACAGGAACAACAAGAAAAAAAGTTAATTGAAAATAGCTGTTAAGAAAGTCTTCATCTCAGGCTGGCGAGATGGCTCAGCGGGTAAGAGCACCAACTGCTCTTCCCAAGGTCCAGAGTTCAGATCCCAGCAACCACATGGTAGCTCACAACCATCTGTGATGAGATCTGACACCCTCTTCTGGTGTGTCTGAAGACAGCTACAGTGAATTACGCCAGAGTGATCAGGGCTGGAGCAAGCAGAGGTCCTGAGTTCAATTCCCAGCAACCACATGATGGCTCACGGCCATCTGTACAGCTACAGTGTACTCATACACATAAAATAAATAAATCTTAAAAAAAGTCTTCATCTTTGTATTCTAACAGAACATGTTACCATAAATCACTGTCCCCTGACAACTACCATTGCCTAGATACATAAGAGTCACATTCAGGAATTAATATTCATATCAAAAGAAAAAGAAAAATAGGATGCACTAGTAGGAGTTACCATTGCATCTTAAGCCACTTGCTCTCTACGGAAGCTCTTGTGTTTAAAGAAAAATAGCCAATAATATCAAGCTTTTCACTAACACAATGTTGTAGGGACAAGCTGTTTAAACTACATTTCAAACTGTCCATATTCCAAAACCTTTACAATCATTTTAAAAGTATCAATAATAAAAAAGTATAATAAAAAACTATAAGGCCAAGAGGTTCTTTGTTGTTGTTTTGTCTGTTTCTTTTTAATTCCTGAATGAGGTTTGGGAAATGGCTCGGTTAGTGTGGTGGTCTGAATATGTTTGGCCCAGGGAGTGGTACTATTATAAGGAGGTATGATCTTGTTGGAGTGGATGTTGCCTTGTTTGAGAAAGTGTGTCACTGTGGGAGTGGGCTCTGAGACCCTCATCCTAGCTGCATGGAAGCCAGTCTTCTCCTATTTGCCTTCAGAACAAGCTCTGCTCCTCCAGCACTATACCTGCCTGGATGCTGCCACACTTCCCACCATGATGATACTGGACTGAACCTTGGAAACTATAAGCCAGCCCCAAGTAAATGTTTGTCTTTATAAGAGTTGCCTTGGTCAGAGTGTCTGTTCACAGCAATGGAAACCCTAAGACAGTTGCTGACTATAAAAACATGAAATCTTGAGCTTAGGTCCTCAGCACCCCAGTGAAAAGAAAACAAAGCCTGGTGTGGTCTGGCATGAACTTCTAATTCCCTCACTAGAGAGGTAGAGGCAGAGACAGGTGGGTTCCTGATGTTTGACGTTTGGCCAGCTTAGCCTAATAAGCTTCAGATCCCACTAAGACTTTGTCTCAGTAAAGTAGGTGGCTCCTGAAGAAGGACAGGCAAGGCTGACTTCTGGTCTACATAGTCATTCTCTCTCCTTATTCTCTCTCCTTCTTATCCCCTCTCCTCCTCTCCCCACCCCTCCCCACCTCTCTGCACCCAGGCAAAATGGTACACTTCTACAATCCCAGCACTTGGGAGATGGAAGTAAGAAAATCAAGAGTTCAGACTGGCCTGGGCTACATGAGACATAGTCTGAAAAAGCAAAGGTAAGCTGGGCAGTGGTGGCACAGTCCTTCAGTCCCAGCACTCTGCTGCATACATGGATTACTTGTCTTGGGGAGATCTGATCCCAGCAAACTGGTCTCATACTGACACAGTAAAATGTGTCGAGATGAGACAGCAACCAAAACACTAAGTGTCCTGGAGGAACACTTTAAAAACTGGTGGGTATTACACCAAAGAGGACACCAAGAGAAAGAAGTGTCACCTGAAGGCTGGGAAGGAGTTACAGACTCCCCTGTCTTCTAGACTCCAGGGTACTACCGTAGGGCAGGACAGGACCAGGTTACCAAGATGGAGAACCAGACAGTAAGAAGAGCTCAGCAGACTCCAGCCTGAGTGAGTCCCAGTGCAGGTGAAATAGGCTGAGCCTAGATGCAGGACCTTGGCAAAGCACTCTACTCCTCTAAGTCTCTATTTCTACCATGGAAACAGGCAAGCTCTAAGTTACTATCCTACTGCTATGACTCAGTCACACAAACCTGACAGAGGGGCTGGAGAGATGGCTCAGCAGCTAAGAGTGCTGGATGTGCTTCCAGAGAGGGCCAGAGTCTGGCTCCCAGCACCCACATTGGGTGGCTGACACCTACCTGTAACTCCATCTCAAGGGGATCCTCCCTCTTCATGCCTCCTTGGGTATGTACACACACACACACACACACACACACATACACACACACACATATCTAAAGAAAATCTTTAGATATGGAAAAGAAAGTAACGGCACCACTGTGAATTACAGTTAAGTATTATCTCCATTTCCAGTAATTCAAGTATATATGATAAAGGCAGCAGATCTACCCCTGAAGCCAGAGAGCAAGGCTACTTATTTCCAAAAGCTAGTGCATCCTTTATAACAGTAAGAATTGCATTTGAACCTTTAAATCTCTGCTTAATTCTTAGCAAATACCTTTTGCAGATGTTGTGAAACGGGTTGGTGAGGTGAGTATTTCTCTCTTATACTGCTTCTTACTAACTGGAATCTTCGGCTCAGAAAATACAAACTGTTCTTCGTTCTTCACAGAAGACTTGGGAGTGCACACATTCTCCTTGTCCATTAATTTATTTGCCAATGGTCTGTGTACCCCTGGCATTGGTGATCTAGATGCTACATAATTTGATTCTGCCAAGTGTTTGGTAACCTGGAAGAGAAGGGTCCAAGATAAAGTACACTAAGGAAGAAAAGTCTATTTCTTTACAATAAACCTTAATAATCAGCAAATTACTTGTACCGTTCTTATTGAAATTCAAGGCCACCAAGAGTACACTGCTGCACACCAGGATGCCTGACAGTGTCTGCAGTTCTCCTGGGCACAGGTAGATCATCTGTCTTTTCTACTAGCAAGGACTTCCCTATTTCAGAATGGGTGTTTAAACACACTCAGGATCCCAGACAATGATGAGAATGACCACACACAGTCTCTATGTCATGTTTCTTAATAGCTAAATTGTCATGGTTGAACACTAATATGTACCAAAAACAAAAGTTTTCTCAGTGATTGGGACAAAAAACAAACAAACAAGTATTAGAATACTCTTTGCCAGGAGGTAGTGGCACATGCCTTAAACACCAGCAATCAGGAGACAGGTAGGTGGATTGCTGAGTTCTAGGGCAGGCTGGTCTATAGAGTGAGTTCCAGGACAGCCAGGGCTACACAGTGAGATCTTGTCTTAAAAAACAAACAAACAAACAAACAAACAAAAAAATCTAACAGGGGCTGGGGGAGGGGGTGTGGCTCAGTTAGAAAAATGGCTGTTGTACATGAACAAGGGACTGTGCTCTGGCCCCTAACAACCATTTAAAAGCTGGGTGTGATGTTGTCTGTAACCTTGGGGAAGGCACTGACACGGGCAGATCCCTAAAGTACAGGAGCCAGCCATTCTAGCCAACTGCTGTGCTCTGGTTTCAATGAGAGACCTTGTCTCAGGAAATAAGATAGAGAATAATAGAGGAGGACACCCAGTGTGGACCTTTGTGTCTCAGTCTCTCTCTCAATCTCTCTCTCAATCTCTCTCTCTCTCTCACACACACACACACACACACACACCCCTGCATATGTTCCTAGTAAATAAAAATAAAGGCTCAGAATCAGGGCAGAAAAGTATTAGCTATCAAAATGATCAAATGAAGAGTATATATGTTAGTGTTTAAGATCAGACTATAAGAACAAGACAACAAATCACCTTGGTAGCTTATAAAGAGAATCAGAGCCTACAGAAATTAAAAAAGGATAAAAATATTGTCTATATCTAATAGCAGATTAAATATAAATGGAAATAGAATTCTAAAACAGGAAGATAAACTTAAGGAAGGGACCTAAATGGAGCTTAAGTCATAGCAAACAATGGTCTCAAATCTGAGCCAAGGCACTTGAAGCATCCTCCATAGGCCACTGTGGAATCTACAACATTCAGTGCACATGCTCAGGATGGAGGCCATAGTGAAGTCACATGACACAACATAGGCAATCAAAACCAGAAACACAATCACACACTAATGTTAAATTAGTCTTTGATCCTTGTACACTCATAAACATTTTGTTTTTAGCCGGGCGGTGGTGGCGCACGCCTTTAATCCCAGCACTTGGGAGGCAGAGGCAGGCAGATTTCAGAGTTCGAGGCCAGCCTGGTCTACAGAGTGAGTTCCAGGACATCCAGGGCTACACAGAGAAACCCTGTCTCAAAACAAAACAAAACAAAACAAAAAAAATAAAATAAAAATAAAAAAATAATAAAATAAAAAATAAAAGAGTTCAGTTCAACTGAAGATGAACAGGTTGGGACTGACAGACTAAAGAACTGAAGTATAAGGGCAACACCACAGAATCAACAGAGATAAATTATTTACACAAGCTACCCAGAAATTCTAAATTGAAAATTATAGTATTTTTTTTTAATTATTTGTGCACAGTGGTATAGAAAAGGCATGAGGGGAGGTGTCTGGGAGCTACACTGTATGTTCTAGGGGAGCCAGCACTACATAGTAATTGTAGGGCCATACACAGAGAGAGAGGGAGAGGGAGGAGAGAGACAGAGACAGAGACAGAGACAGAGAGGGAGGGAGAGGGAGAGAGAGGACACACACACAAGTACACACATGGGGGTGGGGGATGACTGACTCATTAGAATAATTCACAGCAAACTGGAAACAGGTAGGTCAAAATTACTCTGAGGAACAGAAAGAAACAGAATAAAGACAAAACGTATAATGAGACAAAAACCTCACATTCAAAACAAAACAAAACAAAAAAACAAAAAAAAAACCCCTCGGCTGTAAAGTCCCACATTTGGTGGAAAACTTTGAACCACACACCTAAAAAGTCCAACAAACTTAAAGTAGGATTAAAACAAAACTTGTCAAGCGAGGAGGAAAATATACCTGCAGTTGCCCTGAGACGAGCAAGAGAGTTACTGTGTCACTTTCTGGGGGCTCTACATTGTAAAACACAAAGCTGAACACTACAAAGGGTGAATTTCAACTATTTAACTACATGCAAACTGCAGTTCGTTCAAAGAGGGGAGAAGCAATGAAGTGCTCCAAAATGGAATCTTGGTTTTCTTAACTTTGAAATCACTGACTTCTCCCTCATTAATATTCCAATAATTTCTCATTAATGTCTTCAGTGGCTTAGAGAGTAAATAAATTTACAAGCACAAACTTGATTTCCTGTTGGGCCAGATGTGTTTATAATTAAGACATGCATTCTGCTTTAAGTAGTAATAAAACTACCCACCTGTGGTGTCTTGGGCGCTAATAAATTATCTTCACACAATTCATAGTCTATTAATCCAGCCACACAGTTATCGTCACTTGTGGTCATATCTTCCAGGCTCAAATTCTTTGCCTATTAATTTAAAAAGGCAAAAGAAGTTAGCAACACCGGGATTCAAATTTTACAATGGCATATCCCAAGCACAGGGAGAAACTCTGGAAGCAGAAACAAAGAGACAAGCTAGATGTTACGTGGAATACAACTGAACTAGCTTGTCACTATTACACAGCAATATTAGACACCCCATTTGCAAGTTTACAAGTAAAGTCTCACCAATGCAGAAGCTGGAAAGGACATAACTTCTGATACTGAGGAGCATCTACCAGGGACAAACATGATGGCTCAATAGGTAAAAGCGCTTGCCCTGCACGGTCCTGGTGACCTGAGTTTGACCCCTAGAACTCATGTAGGTGGAAGGAAGTAACTCACTCCACCAAGCTGTCCTCTGACCCCCACACCCCTGCCATGCCATGTATACCCACCCCACACATACAATCTCAATCAAAATTTTATTTTTTAATTTTTATTTTACATTTAAGGGTATTTTGTCTGCATTCAAGTCTCTGTGCCACATACATACATGGTGCTTATAGAGGCCAAGAGGGTGTCAGATCCCCTGGACCTAGAACTGGAGTTACAGATGGTTGCAGGGCACCATGAGGTACTGGGAATTAAACCTGGCTCCTCTGGAAGAGCAGTCAGTGCTCTTAACCATGGAGCCATCTCTTCATCCCATTAAGAAAGAAAAAATTAAAACCACACAGTACAAGTAAATCTTAAAAGCTCATCATTTCAGCCAGGAGTAAATTAGCTTTATGAAAGATTGCCCATAAATAGGACACTTGGGCCCTATGGTAGCACTTTACCCATAAACAGGACTCCTGGGCCTTATGCTAACACTACAAGCAGAATATCTTACATCCCTTCATCCTTCCCCTGTACAAACTAAAAGTATGTTAGACACAGCCTAAAGGCTGAGGCTGTGGAGTACCACTGAATTTCTAACACCTACATCCCTTTACCCAGACTTACAAGGCCAAATCTTCCCATATCTGTATTACTCAAACAGGCAATCTTCCTACCCTCTCTACTTACCTTGAGAGTTCTCCAGGGTTGCCAATTACCATCAATGAGAACTCACCGCATAGATAGAATGCTAGGCTGAGAAAACTGATGGCAGTGATGACCCTATAGTAGGCAAAAACTGCCATGCAGCGTCCCTGACTGAACGATTCTTTTTCTTGTTGTTTGTCTACTTTTGTATTTTGAGACAGGCTTTCAGGTGTAGC
The DNA here is from genome assembly GCF_008632895.1 of Mastomys coucha. Lineage (NCBI taxonomy): Eukaryota > Metazoa > Chordata > Mammalia > Rodentia > Muridae > Mastomys > Mastomys coucha. The sequence goes on along the minus strand of NW_022196900.1, from coordinate 5,271,145 downwards.
CTTGGATGTCCTGGAACTCACTCTGTAAATAAGACTGGCCTCGAACTCAAGAGATCTGCCTTTCTCTGTCTCTCAAGAGCTTGGATTAAAGGTGTATGCCAACACACCTGACTTGACTAAACAATTCCATACAGGAAATTTTTTTCTAATTTGACATTTAGTTATTTGAGTGTGTGTTTGCTCGAATGTGAAGGACAACATGGGAACCAATTCTCTCGTATCCCATGGAATCTGGATACCAAACTCAGGTTGTTAGGTTTGGCAAGCCCAATTTGGTGTCTAAGCTTCGCTAATTACATTTCCCTTGCCTCTGTCACTATTCTCTCTCTTTTCCATTTTTCTAAAGTCAAACTCAACTGCTGATCCAGTTTGGATCTCCCAGTGGCTGTCCTGACTACTGAGGTATAGACCTTGTGTTTCTGTGCAGGCGTGTTTTCCCTTAGCATGACTATTCCAAGAGCAAGTACCAACTCAAACAGATCTGTTCTCCAAATCCACAGTGCCTGGCAACACTGCTGCTGAACACTGTGTGGTCTTTACTGACTCCTGATTCACTTTATAATTATCTCTTTGAAAGCACCATCAATGGATTGGTAAGTCAGAATTACTTATTCTCTTAAAAGCAAAACCACAGAAAAAGAGGCCATCCTATTAGGGTGCAAAGAAAACTATACATCCTGTTCAAGTTCACTAATTAGCACAAACACCAAAAAAGAACTCAAAATGATTTCTGCTTATTTTTTGGTCATTAAAATGTCTATTTGCTATAAAAATTGGTTCAGAAATATGACTGCCCAAATAATACAATGATTAGGTAGATATTTACTATGTAGTGGATGGAGCTAGGAGTAGTTCCTCAGATCTTCCCACTTGAATACTTTATGTATCAAAGAAGCCATCCACTGAGACCACACAAACCCAGAGACAAGAAAATCCAAAGGCTCAGGAGAATTCACCAAGAATCTCAATTGAATATATCTGGCTAAAGTAATTATTCTAAATTTAGAGGTAAATCATACCTTTCTGCAATTACCCTGATCAGAAACAAAGCTCATATTTTTATGTCCTCCTGGACCCAAATGAATCTAAAGTTAAAAGGATTGACCAAAGCATCAAGAAAGGTGATGATGGGCTGATTCACTCCGAATACAGGCAAGAGCATGGGGCTCTCACCAGCCTAATAGAACTCTCCAAACCTACACAGGACACAGCCTGGGGGTGAGAATACCTCACTCCACAGACTTACACAGTGGTCAACTGCACTGACACTTAGTCCAGAGTTTGGTCAAATGTCAAGAAGGGAGGAAAAACAGGAGATGGACAAGGTCTGTCAGGACCCTAATACCCACCTGACCCATAGCTCATGACTGACAGGCCATAAAGGAGGAATTAAAACAAGCTGAAGATGATTCAACTAGAGACCATGAAGGCAGTCGCTTTAACTTATTTAAAAACAGTTTGAGATCTTAAAAAAAGAAGGCTTAACTTAGGGCCATTTGGGTTATATTAAATAAATATAAAGAAGGTCAACTGTGGCTTTCTGAAGATAACAAAAATATATTTTCCTTTCTGATTTTTTTCCTTTTGTTCTCTGTGATACTAAGAATCAAACCTAGGGCCTCAGGCATGCATGCTAAATGAACACTTTACCACTGAGCAACTGCTGCAAGTGTGTGTGTGTGTGTGTGTGTGTGTGTGTGTGTGCACGTGTGCGTGTGCTGCTGCTGTATGGAAACATACCCTAAGGTATGTTTCCTAATACTGGAGCCATTAGACTGCAATCTGAACTAAACTGAGCGAAGATTGTATTACAGCATCCCACAGCCACCTAACAAAATCCTCAAGCAGTTTGTTTTACAGATAGGGTCTCACTCTGTACTCACAGGCTGGTCTGAAGTCATATATGCAGCCCATGCTGGCTTCAGAACACACAGAAACTCCTCTGCTTCAGCTTCCCAAGAACAGTCAGTTACATTTTAAGCAACAGGGGGAATTTGGGGAGAGGCACCAGAGAAATAGCTTAGTGGAAAAGGGCTTGCCTAAGAACAGACATTCAATTCCCCGTGACAATCAGTTGTTAAAAGCTATCCTCTGAGGATGTACCTGCACACGCACGCACGCACGCACGCGCGCGCGCGCGCACCCACACACACACACACACACACACACACACACACACACACGCAATCATGAGGCACATGCACACAGACAAACCCTCTTCTGATGTGTCTGAAAACACCTACAGTGTACTCATATAAATAAGTCAGACAAACAAACAAATAAATGATATAAAATAGATCTCAATCATGGAAGAGAGATTTAAACAGAAAACAAATCTGAGCTAGGAGTCTAGGAGGAATGACATGTTCCTTGCAATATAGAAACTCCATCACTGTAAACATTCACAACAGAGGAAACTTAAAAAGAATCACAATTTGTTTAAAACCAACTCTGGTAGAGTTTATGTTGCTCGAGCTTTGATAGCTGCAGAAACTTAAATCTCAACAGTGAGATAAGCATGAGTGTTTATATTAAAACATCCCATGTCATCTGAAATGCACACCATGTGTTCACAGGCCTGACTCCTTTCTAAAGCCCTGTCAAATACAAAAAGCAGAGACAAGAAAGACACATTGAAGAAATGGTTCAGTGAATAAAAACACTGGTTTCTCTTGCAGAGGACCTGGCTTCAATTCCCAGCACCCAGAAAGTGGCTGACAACTGTCTTTAACTCCAGTTCCAGTGGATTTGTCATCCTCTTCTGGCCTCTTCCAGCACCAAGGAACGCACAATGATACACACACACACACACACACACACACACACACACACACACACGCGCGCGCAAACAGAAGACTCATATACATTAAAATAAATAAGTAAATAAATCTTTAAAAAGAGAAATTATATCATTTGTAGCTAGTAGGTTTATAAATAAATCCTATTAACTTTCATTTAGTTAATCTATTTCCCAATAAGTATAATGTGCTATTAAAGAATAAAAGAGAAAAAGGAGAAAAGGAGCAGAGGAAGTGTCCTTTAAATGCCATGTTAAGTTCAGAACTCCCATTTTTCCCATCATGTTTACACACGCTGGAAAGAGCTCAGTGGTCGAGCACTCCCCTCACATATGCAAGGCCTGGATTTCGATCCCAGCACTGCAGAAGAAATAAACACTTTCTTGCATCTGCATCTGGCTTACTCATACTGGTGGTAGTGGGTCTGCCCGGGACTAAGGCTGCGGGCGAGATGAGCAGGTGTTCACACAGGGCTTCTACAACTTGCCTTTGGAGTGCTGCTGGCAGTTCCACAAGAGAAGGACGGAAGCTGTAGGCGAGCTGGCTTCCCACGAGCCTTCTTGGCTAGAAGCAGAAGGTAGGTGGCTGTGAGGTGATCATACTGCCACTGAAGAAAAAGAAAATCAGGCAGTTAACATACTCACATGTGAAGGAACAGTCTTCTACTTTAAATTATTTTCTTCAGTGCAGCAGGCATTCAGTTAATAGCTTTGCAGCGTGAATCTTAACGTCCCCCACATTATGCCTGCACACCTAAAACTGCCCTGGACAGAAGGAAGAACTTCTAAACACCTGAAGGCTATTCTGTCTCAACTGCATATTTCTAAGCTAATTTCCTTTGTAGTTCAAATTGTTTTATCTTCAGATATGCCCCATAGAATTCTTAGTATAGAAAATAAAAATTTTGCTCTATTACATCTTTCCTACATACATCTTCCCATCTTCTCCTCTGTTAATTTTAACATTTGCAACTAAATCAAATTTACATCATTATGAGTTTATAAGTAGTATTCACAACTAAATAGGGATAAGGTTCTAAATACTGTATTGTTATCCCAATATAACCAGTCAGAATAGAGACCTTGCCTAGCACGTGCAAGACTCTGAGTTCCAACCCCAGTACCATAAAAGTAACAATAAGATATTGGGAAAGTACACAGAGTATCTAAGGCAGGGGACAGGAAGCTCCACAGAACAGCACCACCACCTCCAGGATTAACACCTTAACAACAGCCCAGCAACCAAACCACACAAGAACTAAAGACAAAAGGACACTAAAACAGAAGAGAAGTAAGAAAGTCTCCATTCCTCTATTTTTTGTTTTGATGTTTTAGAATTGTGCCACTCCTGATATTAAATTTTTAAGCTCCTCATTCTTCTACTTCTACCACATTGTAATAGCCTTACATTTCAACATTCACAGTACCTACCTCCTCCCTTCTAGAGACATTCCCTGTATTGGAATTCCCTGTGCCACCTGCCAGTCTAGCAACTTTTTCCTCCTCCATGCTACAATGTACCCAAGCCCTCCTTTCTTGATGACACTTGTAGAAATCATCCTCCAGTAACTTTCTGAGGGCTGACACTAGGTAAATGTTTGGAAGTGGTACAGGTCTGATACTTGATGGCACTCGTCCTTACAACTGATTCTGGTTTAGCCAACGAAAAAACTACAGACCAACAATATTTTATAGTTTGGAAGATACTATTCCTCTTGATTCTAGTATCCTTTTTAAAAAGTCTAACTCTGGTTGGATGGTAGTGGCATGTGTCTTTAATCCCAAAACTTAGGAGACAGAGGCAGGAGGATCTCTGAGTTTGAGGCCTGATCAACAGAGCAAGTTCCAGGACAGCCAAGGCTACATGGAAAAACCCTGTCTTAAAAATACACATGTACTTACATATATACATACATATACACACACACACAGTGTAGCTCCCATGCCTTTGTATATGACCTTAGTTTTTGTCTCTGAAAACTTTTGGGGTTCTCCCCCAGCTTTCTGAAATTCCTCTAGTAGAGGCATTATCTGTTTTCATCCACTATGTTAAATTCCGGTTAATTTTCTTTGATGGTCCCCTTGACCACATCACTGTTTAGCCTTATATTACTATTAATAATGTGCATGATACATCTTTCTTACCCCTTCTCTCATTTTTGTATCTTTTGTTTCTTTGTCCTACTTTTGAAAACTTTATTTCTTTTTAACTTCATTTTCAAACACTTCTACTGAGTTTTTTATTTCTATGGAGAGGTTAGAGTTCTGAGGGCTAGCACTTAAGTTCCTATGAACACCTTAATCCTCTTCAAGAACTAACTAGCTTCCCTTAGTTCTGGGAAGATTAATATTTGTATCTATCTCCTCATTCCCTGCATTATCTATTTTATTGCCATACCTTCCCATTTTCTTCCTTCTCCCTTGTTAACTGTCTCCAATTTTCTGCCTAATCCTTTCCCAGAATTCTGGAGCATGAGTCAGTGTCCTCTCTTACCTTTTCCCTACACAAACATGTAGCTGTCAGCTTTCTGCCAACTTCTTTTATCCTCTACAAACTATTTCATAAATTTAAAAAATGTCAGCCGGGCGGTGATGGTGCACGCCTTTAATCCCAGCACTTGGGAGGCAGAGGCAGGTGGATTTCTGAGTTCGAGGCCAGCCTGGTCTACAGAGTGAGTTCCAGGATAGCCAGGGCTACACAGAGAAACTCTGTCTTGAAAAAAACCAAAAAAAAAAAAAAAAAATGTCTGGGGCTGGAGAGATAGCTCAGCGGGTTAGAGCACTGACTGTTCTTCTGAAGGTCCTGAGTTCAGATCTCAGCGACCACACGGTAACTTACAATCATCTGTAATGAGATCTGACACCCTCTTCTGGGCGTCTGAAGACTGCTACAGTGTACTTAGATATAAATAAATATTTAGGGCCAGAGTAAGCGGGGTCGACTATCAGTACAGCTACAGTGTACCCATATAAATTAAATAAATCTTTCAAAAATAAAAAATGTCTTGACATCCCTTTGTCTCCTGTTTATATATGTATCCTGGAAAGCTTTTGACTTTTTGTGTGTGTGTGTGTGGTTTTTTTGAGACAGCGTTTCTCTGTGTAGCTCTGGCTGTCCTGGAACTCACTCTGTAGACCAGGCTAGCCTAGAACTCAGAAATCTGCCTGCCTCTACCTCCCAAGTGCTAGGATTAAAGGCGTGCGCCACCAGTGCCCGGTAGCTTCTGACTTTTTAAATCCCTTTTCTATTGTTTTAGTGAGATTTCAGGAAATACTTACAGACTCAAAAGTAAATTCAGACTATGAGCTTCTGTCCTTACCAAAAAATGCTAAATTTTAATAATGGAGTAATATTTAATGCCATGATGTGCTCCAAAGAAGGCATGGCACACAGGGCCACCAGCAACATGATTTTTGTTAATTTTATCTGTTAATACTTTATATAGGCTCACATATAAGAAATGACTTGAAATTTTCATATTGGTCCTTTCACTCTAGGAAGAGTATAAAATACTGTATGCTAAGCCAGGCAGTGGTGGGGCATGCCTTTACTCCCAGCACTTGGGAGGCAGAGGCAGGAGGATTTCTGAGTTCGAGGCCAGCCTGGTCTACAGAGAGAGTTCCAGGACAGCCAGGGCTACACAGAGAAACCCTGCCTCGAAAAACCAAAAAAAAAATACTGTATGCTGTGATAATTACAGTGGAATTTTGCACTGTAATTATGCACTGTAATTATGCACACATTATAGCAAGGGGGGCAGAAAATACTTCAGAGAAAGAACTACAGAACTAAATGAAAATGATAAGCATTCTTCCTTTTCCCCAAATTACACTAAAGATCCTCTACATCCATCATGCCATGTGTGTTGGCCACCTTTTGAAAACAGATTTAAAAACAACAACAACAACAACAACAACAACAACAACAACAAAAACCCTGTTTGAAAGACACAGAATAAGAAAGAAGTTAGTTAGCAGGTTAGTTAGCTCAGTGTTACAGCACTCATCCGGCACACCAGAGGCCCTGGGTTCAACCCTCAGTATCACCAAAATAATGGGGGAGGCTGTCACTACACTAACCTAGTCTAAGCACTGTAAATGACTTCTGGATAGTGCTTTAGACATTTAGAACAGACTTTCTATTCAGCTTTAAGATCGTCTGTATGTTCCTGGTGGAATTACCTTACAACACTTTATGTGCTTTCTCTACACACGCCTATGCTTCCTTTTACCCTTGGCAAAAGCCACTCGTTTGTAAACATTCTGGGCTGTGGTCCCTTTTACCCCTGTGATGCAATGCACAGGAAGCTGAGGAGGCAGGCGGGGTGGGGAGCCAATGTAGTCGCTTCCCGCCCTGCCTCCTTTCCTGTGAGGTCACTCCCTCCTCTGAAAGTAAATGTCTCATGCTGATAGGTTTGCCTGGTAGAAAATAGTTTCTCTCTCTAGAAAACTATAAACACTTTTAACCTTTTAAAAGTGTACTTGTGGGAGTCTACACATCTGGAAGTCAAAGGGTCCACAGACTCCTTCTACTATGTAGGTCCCAGACTCAAAGTCTGGTTTCCAGGCTTGGCAGCAAGCGCCCTTTATCCACTGAGCTATCTTGACAACTGACCACCCCCCCTACTTTTGTTGAAGAAGGGGTCTCTGCATAGCTCTGGCTGTCCTGGAACTTGCTATGTAGCCCGAGCCAGCTGTTGAACTCACAAAGATCTGCTTGCATTTGCCCTGAGTGCCAGGAATAAAGGGATGACCACCATACGGGGTGGTACAATCCTTTCTAAGTGCTCCGTTCAATGTCAACTTCACAGACTCTTGGGAGATGGCATACGCACCCGAGGGAAACTCCCTGATCTATGTATGCGCCCCCAGCCCAGAACCACTCACAACAGGAAGAGTAAGGGAGTGAAGCCAGAGCCTGAGCATCACTACTTGGAATCTCAGGACAGACATAATGACATGGGCCAAAGTGTAAGCCAGAGGAGACTCTGACTACTTCATATCAGCATTTATTAATAAGAAATTTAGAAGCCATGTATTGTAAGTCAAATGTTTAGTTCCAGCACTCAGGAGGCTGAAGCAGGAAAGCTGGTGGAAATCTGAAGCCAGCCTTGACTATACAGGCAATTCCAGGCCAGTCTGGGTTATAGAGCAAAATCTTATCTCAACAAAATAAAAAAGAGAGAGAGAGAGAGAGAGAGAGAGAGAGAGAGAGAGAGAGAGAGAGAAGAAAAGGAAAGCAAGCAAACAAGCAAGCAGACAAAGGAAAGGGAAAAGCACTTGTAGGAGTGTTTGCAGAGCTTCAGTCTGCGAGTCAGTGTTTTTTCTGTCTCGTCACAAAGATCAACAGTACCGCCAGGCGGTGGTGGCGCACGCCTTCAATCCCAGCACTTGGGAGGCAGAGGCAGGAGCATTTTTGAGTTCGAGGCCAGCCTGGTCTACAGAGTGAGTTCCAGGACAGCCAGGGCTACACAGAGAAACCCTGTCTCGAAAAAAACAAACAAACAAACAAAAAACAAAACAAAAAAAATCATCGGTACCATATTAGCATAGTCACAAGAACTGATTTGTCAAAGTAGCCCCAAAATAAAAACAGAGCTCCAAACTGCCTTAGCAATTATAACAACCCTAGAGGATCTTCAAGTTGGGATTTCCAAAGATCTTTAAATTGGAAAGTAAAAGCCCTGTATGTCATTAGTCCCAGCACTCAGAAGGCAGAGGCAGGTGGATCTCTGGGTTTAAGGGCAGCCTGCCTGGTCTACAGAGTAAGTTCCAGAACAACCATGACAGCCAGGGCTATAGAGAAAAACCTTGTCTCAAAAAAACCAAAATTAATTAATTAATTAATTGGAAAGTAAAGACTAGGCATGGTGACATTGTAATTCCAATACTAAGAAGGCTGAAGCAGGATTGAAAGTTCAAGGCCAGCCTAGGCTATACAGAGCTGGCCCCTATCTCAAACTGGAAAGTACTTAGAACAAATGTGAACTCTCTGAACCTCAACCTTTCTGAGAGAAAAAAAAAATCATATAAAGCCTAAGTAATCTCCAGGACAGCCAGGGCTATACAGAGAAACCCTGTCTTGAAAAACCAAAAAAAAAAAAAAAGATTTCTATCCTGGACTATGGAAAAAAACAAATATACAAAGCACAGATGACAAAGACAAAGTGTTGAACAGTAGCACACAGAGGTATGCTCCTCACTTGCCACCCCAGATGGGACTCAGTTGTAAACTTAAGAGTTCTCTCTCGGGCCGGGCGGTGGTGGCGCACGCCTTTAATCCCAGCACTTGGGAGGCAGAGGCAGGAGGGTTTCTGAGTTCATGTCTCGAAAAAAAAAAGAGAGAGAGTGAGTTCTTACTCTCTAGAAAAAGACTACAGGTTTAGCCTGAATATCAAAGACCTAAAAAAGCAAATGCAATCTGACATCAGAAGTTTTACCAATAATGTCATAGATTAGTTTCACACGCTAGGGATGAACAGCATGATGCTCCAGGGTTGTCTTTAGGAAAGAAAACTATGGTATAAGCTGGGCAGTGGCAGATGCTTGCATTTCCAGTACCGAAAAGGCAAAAGTAGAAAGACTGAGTTCAAGGCTAGCCTGAAGTACAGTGAACTCTGTGTGTATATGTGTGTGTGTGCGCGCGCGCGCGCACACACACAAGCATGTGTCTGACAGAAGTCAGACAGAGTACAGGGCATGTTATTTGGGGCCTACTACCTGGACTACAATACAAGCCCCTGCTTGAAAACAAAGCTTTTTGTTCTCGTTTGTTCTGGTGCTAGAGACAGAACCCAGAATTTCAAGCACACTAGGCAAGCACTCTACCATTGGCTATGCCTACCCGTGAAAGCATGTGGAAGTATGTTGTCCTCTTCATGCTTACAGCAGAACCGGGTTTCTACATCTGAGAATTTAAAACTGTGAAAATGAGCACTACCACTTCTCTGTGGATTCTCAACTATGTAAGCACTACATCTCTCTAATCAATGTCCAAAGTGTAGAATGTTCTTGTGTCCAGGGATGCTGAGAGAGCTCAGTGGGTAGAGGCACTTGTCATCAGACTGACAACCTGAGTTCAATCCTTGAAACCCAACGGTAAAAAAAGAAGAAGCAACTCCCACAAGCTGTCCTCTGAGCTCTACACACTTACCGTAGCATGTGCTCACCCACACATACACACAGAACAAGCAAATAAGTAAACTAGAGAAGATTGTATGAGAACACCCAGAAGACACAAGTAAAGAACTGTATCATCCGTGAATATTCAGTGTGCAGTTACATTCATCATGGTCCATGGTCCTAAAACTGCTGTATCACTATCAATTACAAACAAAACAGAAGGACAATGAAACAAAAGTCACCATGTTTAAGTCCATGCTGCATTTCTTACCGACGAAATTAAATCCTCCATTGTTTGCCGGCTGTTGCGGTGATGTACAGAAAGCTCAGTTACGCAATCCTCATCAAGGTGAGTCAACTACAAAACACAATTTCACATACTATTTGCAGGTATGTTCTTTTGAAAGTTAAAATCAACATAATCGTGAGCTTGTCAAACTTTTGGCTATACATCAACATTCCTATGACTTTTTTTTTTTGGCAGTGCTCAGACCGGAACCCACCACCTCACGTTAGGCACGTGCTCTACTGCTGAGCTGCATTATCCGCGCAGCAGAGCTCCTCATTTGTTCCCAGCCATCAGAGGCCCACGACCATTTCAGGGAAAGGAGTTCACTCCTAGCTCTCATATGCCATCACCTGACTGACGGTCAGTGCTTTTGTACAGCAAAGGGATCACATGTTTAGAAATCAGCATTGACACAAGTGGCCAAAGAGTGACCCTGACTTGTGGTGTTGCACTTTGGGTCAGGTTTAGGACTGCACAAACCCAACAGGCCATGTGATAGTGTGTGACAAATACAGCATAGCCAGGCACACTGAAGGCACGGCACACCACAATGTCAACACACTGAAACTTGACTTAAATTTCAATTTGCTTAAGAGCAATTACCAAAGTCCTTAAGAACAAAATGACAGGAATGGCCTTGTCTGGGTTGGAAAATACTCAGAAGATAGAATGTGAAGAAAATCTCGAGGAATATGGCTTCCAAAGTTAGTCATTCTCTCCACAACAGCTCCAGGAAGTAATGGTCTACTTCCTGCTTCAAGTCCTCCTCTGCAGGGAAGTCGGGACAGCTGGGGTGTTCAGCCTGTCACCTAAGCTTGTCTTCATGGGATCTCTCACTACTGATTCAGCACAGCCTGACAGCTAACAGCCTGTGAGATTAGACAGATCTTGGTTTTCATTGTGACATCACTTTATAACCATGTGATCTTGAGTATGCCAAGTATGTACACCTCCCTGAGCCTGTTTGATCACCTGTAAAAGACATGGTACATGTCTCACCATACACGTAACACAGGAATGCTCAAGTATAGAATCGAAACAGACAAGGCCCTTATAAAATGCTCAACTATTTTTACTAATATACACAATTCTAGTTCCTCTTTAAGTTTGGTAACTTTCAGAAATTTAAATATTCTTGTTACAGACATCCTTCCCCTCTAAATGAGCTACTTGGAATTTGGCACGTTTGCCTTGCACAAGGGAGAGCAGCATCATGACGACCAACAGCATGGGCCACACACAAGTGATAGTGAGCTCCTGAGAAACTTATCCCACCTTCATGAACAGAGAGAAACAGAAAGACAATGAGCTTCCTGTGGTCCACTGTCTGTGTTCCTTAAATACTGGACGCTGACCCCTAATGACCAACCTGAGTGTTAGGAGGTGGAAGGTGAGATGAGGAGGACCTGTCCATATGAACAGAAAGGCCCCGAATCACCCTCCACACCTTCCACTGTGGGAGGATGGCACATGTGAAGGAAGTAACTACAAACAGAAGAACAAGTCATCCCCAGACACCACGCAGGCCGTGTCTAAAACTTCCCAGCCACCCAATGTATGGTACTCCATTCTAGAACAGACTGAACAGATCAAGACAAACTTATGCTATTGAAAAAGGTACAGCCCACACAGGTTTATACCAGTGGCACTGCCAAGTTCCAAAGTGCCAAGACATATATTCAATATGTTGCTTTAGCTTTTGTGACTCTCAGAGGAGATTCCTCATGTAGGATGACCTCACCCTCAAAAGCCACAGACACTTCAACACCCAGCTGGGCATCTTCCTATGGATAGCACTGCTCAAGGAAGAAGAAAAATACTGAGTTCCTACCATACCCAAGCTACCCCCTAAGCAGGAAATACTTCTCAACCAGGTGTGATGCCACCCATAATTCTAACACTAAGGAGTTAAGACAAGGGATCAAGAGTTCGATGTCAGACTGAGCTATGCAGCAAATCCAAGGCCAGCACAGGCTACACAGGACTTTACATTTCTGTGTATGAGTGTGCCTGAGTGTTTGTGTGTGCAACACCAATGTCCTGAAATCCAAAGAAGTCAGAAGAGTGTCAGACTCCCTGGAACTGGAGTTACAGATGGTTGTGAGTCACCATGTGTGTTCAGGACACTGGATGCAGTCCTCTGCAACAGCAGTAAGTGCTCTTAAATGCTAAGCTATTTCTCCAGTTTTGGGAGACCCTATTTAAATGAAAAAAAGAAAGGAAAAAAAAACAGGTCTGACAATATGGCATAGGAAGTAAAGACTCCTTCCATCAAACTCCATGGCCTGAGATTGTTAAGCACCACAGGACAGAAGGAAAGAGCTGACTTCTCTGCCCTACACACACACACACACACTCACACACTCACACTTATATTCTCTCTCTCCCCCTGTGTGTGTGTGTGTCTGTCTCTCTCACACACACACACACACTCACACACACACTTATATTCTCTCTCTCCCCCTGTGTGTGTGTGTGTCTGTCTCTCTCACACACACACTCACACACACACTTATATTCTCTCTCTCCCCCCCCCGTGTGTGTGTCTGTCTCTCTCACACACACTCACGCTCTCACACACACACTTATATTCTCTCTCTCTCTCTCTCTCTCTCTCTCTCTCACACACACACACATAAATGAAAAACAAAACAAAAGCCCCCTGTTTTTAAAGGAAACAGACAAGAGCCTGTTCTCCAGCCACCCCGCCCTGTGCATCTACATGTGCTATCACAGGAAAAGCAGGACAGTCGTGAAGGAGGCACTGTGCTTTCTGTTGGATTCCTGAACTAGAAAAAAAAAAAAAGAACAGGGTGACAAAGGTCTGAGAAAGTCTCTCATTTCAAACTGAGTCCTCCAGCGGGGCTCTATAGTTTGATGGTGCTCTGAATTCTCAGCTATGTGTACTCAGGTTAGGTTAAGGACAAAACTGCATGTCCAAAGGTAGCCAATTATTTTGGATTATCCGTGCCTGCTACATTTCCTGTTCACTAGGGCAGAAAATGAAACTGAATATAACTTCTATTTGATACAATACTAGAGTACCAGACCTGTGCATGAAAATAGCACAAGGAGATCATGCGTAGAATTATTACAGCACCTATGCCTTAAATATCCAAGTAAATCAGAATCATTTTATAGTTCATTCTTGATAACACACACTGAAAGAAAAAAGCAAATCCTTCAAAAGGCGACAACAATCCTTAGACCTCTTCTGTTTACAACTCATTTCACCCACTGCAGCTCTGCAAGGAGGGAGAGCTATGGGTAAGTTGATGGGTAAAGGCACCAGGACTCTACAGACAGGACACTAACCAGGGTGCTGATCAGGAATGATGAAATGAAGATCATCTGCCCCACCCCCCCATCAAGACTGGCATTTTTGATTCCTGGCTCAGACTTTTCTACCACATCATGATGCTACTTGTCTATGGTTCTGTTCCAGCAGACACCAGACAAGGAATGTGGCAGACAGGCATGATACAGGCCCGTGCTTAAATCAACTAACCTCCCAGGTCCTTTCCAGGCTGCAGCCCCTGACTGGATTCAAAGTCTGGTTCTCTACTCTATGCATACTGGCCACTCAACTGTGTTACTTCACGAAAGTGTACGTCCTTTTGCTCCATCTGCAAAGGAGGGCAATAACAGCCCAGATTCAGAGAGCTAGTACAAAGGCAGAATAAGTTAACAAAGGCTACTGAAACAATGCTTTACCAAAAAGTACTAGCCAAAGAATTCTACCCATATCATTCCATAGTGAAATATAGAGCCTGACTCTCAGAGTAACATGCTAATGTAGAATTCAACAAATACCAGTAAAATTTGAAAGTTTATTTTTATTACTCTCTCTCTCTCTCTCTCTCTCTCTCTCTCTCTCTCTCTGTGCACATGTGTGTGCATGTGTGTGTGTGCGCGCGCGCGCGCGCGCGCGCGTGTGTGTGTGTGTATGTGTGTGTGCGTGCGTGCGTGTGTGTGTGTGTGTGTCTGTCTGTCTGTCTGTCTGTCTGTCTGTCTGTCTGTCTTGGGGCCTGAAGAGGCCAGTGGTATCAGATCCCTGGCTGGAGCTGTAGTTACAGAAGGTTGTAAGCCACCACTTGCCATGAGTGCTGGGATGCAAACCTGGGTTCTCTCCAAGAATAGTAAATATATGCTCTTAACCACTGAGCAATAATCTCATTTTATTAAGAGGGTGCCTCGCCAGGCAGTGATGGCGCACGCCTTTAATCCCAGCGCTTGGGAGGCAGAGGCAGGCGGATTTCTGAGTTGGCTAACAGAGAAACCCTGTCTAGAAAAACAAAGCAAAGCAAAGCAAAACAAAACAAAAAAAGACAGTGTCTCACACTATAGCCATGGCTGGCCTAGAACTCACTAGGTAGTCCAGGCTGGCCTCAATTCATGGCAGTCCTCTTGTTTTGGTTTTCCAAGAACTAGGATTACAACTATACGCCCCCATATCCTGAATATCAGTTAACTGTTTTCCTTTCTTTTTCCCAAAACACAAGATCAGTTTCAAATTTGTCATCCTCTTACCCAGCTTCCCAGGAGCTCAGATTATAGATCTGTGCCACCACAGCTGACCAGCAATTATATTAAGATATAAATAAAACTGTATGCCCTGGGAACATTCAAAATTATGTTTCACTTTATACTATGCCCCAAATTTAAAAACAAAGAACAGAAAGCAAACCCTCAAAACCTCTGATGTTTGTTTAAATGGGAGAGTGTTCTCAGGAGCATAGTTAGGAGGATCTGAAATTCCATGCCAGCTTTAGCTACATGGAAAAAATGAAGCTACATTTAGCTTCAGAAAGTCTGAGGCCAGCCTGGGCTACATGAGACTGTGTCTCAAGAACAAACAATGGAGCACATACTTCACTTTGGTGTCTATTCTAACATGAATAGTAGTGTATTCTATCCTATTAGAATCATGGCTCAAAAGATATGCAAAGCCTTCTACACGTGGAGAAATGATGACCCCCAATGGTTGAACACAGGCATTTGCACCCCCAATCTCCACCTCACAAGGGGCACATCAGTTTCCCTGCTCTTCCTGTTGACCTGCTCAGACACTCACATGGTTCTTAGGCTTTGGCATCGGTAATCACTAGATTAGGTTGCATTTACTCAATAGATATCCACTACATCATGGAGGGCCAGGGAGAATACGGATAAGAGATACACTGAGAGTTAGCCATCACAGGAAAATGGGGGAGAGGGGGTTAGTCCAGTCTGTATGGCCCTAACACAGGACAGGAGTAGAGGCTATAAGGGCACTCCTCCCTTTCCTAACTACATATGTGAAGCTGCACGTACGTGAGTACATGCATGTGTGTGTGCACAGGGTGTACATGGTATGTGCACATGTGTGTGCATCACATGTGCTTGTGAGAGCAGTGAGGAGAGTGTCCTGCACAGTAGACCACTCTTTAGAGTGTGGTCTGCAGTCACCTGAGGCGTTCCAGTGTCCATACCATTTTTATAACACTAGTATTTCTCACAGTTCCCCAGTGCTGACGTTTGGGCTACAGCACAACAACGAGTGAAACTGAGGTTTCCGTAGAAAACATGGACTCACAATTCCCCTAATAAGTCAGATTCAATTAAACCCTTGATGAAGCAAAGAAAAGAATTATTCTACATGTCAACATCGTGCGCGTGTGTGTTTATTATAAGATGGAGGTGTCAGATGTAAAGCCATTGCTGTCTGAGCAAAGAATCTATGTGACTGGGATACAGCCTCAACAGCCATCTTAGTCACAGAATATCACTCCGTACTGGTTATTCAAATTTGGGTATTTGAGAAATAGTTTGTCAAAGCCCAACAAAGTAAATTAACAGATGGTATTTGTGTCAAAAATGTGTCAGCATTGGAAAACCTGCACAACTCAGTGCACAAATATTTTCCACATGACCAGTAAGTGGTACTTGGAGAAAAGAGCCATGAACAAACTAATGGGCTTTATGGGAGAATCCACAGTGCTCAACAATGTGACTCCATACTCCACCTTCAACTAATCTTTTAAAAAACCACCAAACAGAGGGCTAGACAGACTGTTCTGCTTACTTAGGACCAAGGTTGGGTTCCCAACACCCACATGGTGGTTCACAATAGTCTGCAACTCTAGTTCCAGGAGACCCCATATTCCCTTCTGTCCTCCTTGGTCCCAGGGTGCAGACAAGCATCCACACACACATAAACTAAAACAAAGATTTTTTTTTTTAAAAAAAGAAACAAACAACATTAAGGAATTACCACGAACTATCTGAAAATATTACTAAAACACTTGCCCTTTTCCCTCTGTGTGGGTAAGGCTGCATTTTCTAAATGCAGAAACAGAAAACTTGACTATACAGGTATTTTCTATTAGTCCAGACTCACAGAAGTTCGTAAAGTCATCAACATGCCACTCCCTTGTCAAATTATTTTTAAATGATTTTTCTTCACAAAAATATGTATTCATAATGTATAACAGATTTATTAATTGCTTTTTCTTTAGAGATAGTTTCAGTGTATAGATCATGCTGTCCTCAAATTTGCAATCCTCCTGACTCAAGTGTTGGGATTATAGGCATGTGTCACTACATTCAACTCTTACTGTTATTTTTTAATGAGCTAATAAATAAATATTAAGGGTGCAAAACATTCCTCAGGCTTAGATGTCTAAAAACTAATGTAATTTCATAACTCTGGAAAGCAGAACAAGTTCAACCTATTTCCACAAATGAATAGACAGGTTAAGCAGAGTTAAATAACCCCGTCAAGACTCCACAGCAGCCAGGCCTAGGTGGCACAGGCCTTTAATCCTACCCCTGGGGAAGCAGAGGCAGATGCAGATAGATCTCTTAGTTCAAGGCCAGCCTGGTTCTCAGAATGAGTTCCAGGACAGCCAAAGTTACAGAGAAACCCCGTCTCAAAACAACAACAATAAAGACTCCAGAGCACTGTTCACAATCCTGACTGTACCTGGGAGCTTTTAAACATACTCATTAAGCACTGCAGAATGGAAAAAAGGACCTGCTGGCAGTAAGTGCTGGAACTAGAGACAGGTGTCACTATTCCCAACAGGATCTGCTTCTCAAGGTTCCTGGGGATTTATGTACATTTACTGGCCCAGAGACAGACAGGCAGCATAGGACTGGGCTGTAAGTCTCCACCATCAGTCCAGGTAAATATGCAAAATACATTTTCTTCCATGTTTAGAGCACAGCATGCAGGTTCTGACGTCACACAAACTTGTGAAAACAAACCACTGGGTAGTTAGTTTCACCATACTTACAGGAGTCTTGCTTTGCCACTCAACGGGACAGCTGTAATCTTGCAGGATCCAGGGATGGTTCAAAAGATTTTTCATAGAAATCCGTTTCTTTGGGTCCACCTAGTGGCCATTGAAGTACATTTCAAACAGAGACTACAACACCTTTCTCCTGAGAACTCAAAATGCACCCGAATAGATGTAAATGTTATCATCACAAATAACACTGTCAAAGACCTTAAAATGGCCTTGGAATGAGTTCTTTTAAAAAGGCAATTGAGGCAAGAAAACTATAGCAACCAACACAGGCCTACAAGATAAATGTTTAACAAACACGAACTTCATTGCTATGGACATTATTCATGAAGTTCAGTCAATCTATTGTATGATGTAATAGTCTTTTTGCTGGAAAACCTATTCATGGGGAAGACTCACCAGTTTAGTATTCAAGTGAGCGCAAAGCAGGGCATTCACACTGAATATGCAATCTCTACTTCCGATTCACTCACAATAACATAGAACAAGCTGAAAAGCACACCTTTCCCTTCCATTTGTGATGTTCAGATGTGGGGAGAGAGAAATTAATCAACAAAGACTAAGTCTGGGGTCTAGAAGAAAGGCCAAGGCATTTTTCAATCTGACTATGGAGATTTGGTGGTCTGGTTCTACTAAATCAAGGTGGGTGAGCCTGAGGTACATTTTAAATTAATGGTAAAGATGGCTTAATCAATGGAAAACTGGAAGATAAATAATTTACTAATAAGATACTCCTTTTCCAAGCATTTCCAACTCACCGTATCTAAAATATACCACAGAGCAGTGAAGTAGGCTCAGCCATGCTCCTTTCATTTTATAGATCACAACAGTTTAGGAGGTAAGCCTACTACTGACTGGTTAATAGGATGAATACCTAGACTTTCACCTTCATCCCATCAGAGTCATTTTCAAAGTGGCCCCAGAACATCAGCATCAGTACCACTCAGGAGCCTTTTGGAAATGCAAATGCTGGGTCCTGCCCCAGATCTGTTAGATAAGACAAATGGAATGGGGCCCACTAGTGTTTTAACAAGTCTACCTGGCAACTCTGACACATGGTGATGTTTGAAAAGCACTCTACTAGATCACAGGCTGTAGACTATACATCAGTTCATCCAAGCATTTGCTGAGTAGTTTCCATATGCCTAATATGCAAGAGCTAGAAAAAACAGAATGACTGCTGAATGAATGAATGAGTGTGAAAAAAGGGCACATCATCAAAGACAGGCAAATTCTAAAGCAACTGTGTTTACAATATAACTAGTAGAGGTTCCCAGAGAGAACAAGATACATGATATGAGTGGAACCCTTTTTAAGCTCACAGGTAACAATAAATGCAGCAGTTCCACAGATATTAAAAGTTAAATCAAACGATTACAATGACCTTCTATTACGTAACAATAAATAACAAAGTTTACCTGAAGCATCTGCTGGAGAAGCAGAATGCTACTGGGAGAGAGCCACTTAGGAACTTCGTATTTCCCTCTCTACAAAAAAGCAAAGGAAACATTAAGACTTAGGTCCAACCCACCTTGCTGATATTCTAAGGTAATGGGATGCTAAGGTTTGCTTCTCTAACCAACTACAAGATTCAGTCAACACTAAGAACAACTCCCAGTTCTGGCCAAAAAGAACAAAATCCAGTAAATTAAATCCTATCATCACCTCTAAATTATACACATATCAGAAAAGGACTACAGCATTGAGACTGTAACAGTCACACACACACACACACACACACACACACACACACACACACACACACACACTGAAGACATATATACTAAAGGCTTTGGAATCCATAATCCATACCATGATTACATGAACAGCAAGAAGAATACTACATTCGTTTTATATTGCCAAAGCTGAGTTGATCATCTCAGAGCAATTATCAGCTGACGCAGTGAAGTGACAGCAAAATGTATTTGATAGCAGGACATGTGGTTAAAATAGATCACAGTGGCCAGGTGGTGGTGGTGCATACCTTTAATGCCAGCACTCAGGAGGCAGAGGAAGGCAGAGGCCAGCCTGGTCTACAGAGTGAGTTCCAGGCTAGCCAGGGCTACACAGAAAAACCCATCTTGAAAAACAAACACACACACACACACAAGTAGTCACAGTGGATAGGGGATGAGCTTGGTGGTAGTGAGTTTGCCCAGATGTTTACAATCTTGGATTTGGTCCCCACCCCCAAAACAAAACAAAAATGATGCATAGGGCAGAGCTCTCAATCACTAAAACAAACTGAAAAAAGTCAATTTCTTTAAAAAAAAAAAAAAGATTTATTTATTTATTATATGTAAGTACACTGTAGCTATTTTCAAACACACCAGAAGAGGGCGTGAGATCTCATTACAGATGGTTGTGAGCCACCATGTGGTTGCTGGGATTTGAACTCAGGACCTTTGGATGGCTCTTAACCACTGAGCCATCTCTCTAGCCCCTCACTTTCTTTTTTAAGACATTATTATTCTGTGAGCATGAGCGTGTGAATACAGGCCCATGTGTGCCACAAAGGATGTGGAGGTGAAAAAACAGCTCTAAGGAGTTGGCCCCTCCCCCTCTACAGGGCTTCTTAGTTGTTGAACTCAGGTCAGCAGGCTTGTGGGACACACAAGCTTTCGCCCACTGAGCCATCGCTGCAGCCATCTAAAAGCATTTTCTAAGGCAAACATTTCTGCAAGAATGGAAGACACTGAGGAGAGAGATGCTTACAATCTGGTTAACTGAGACATTATGGTCACTATTATCATCAACCAAAGACAAAACCAGAAAGTTCTTAAACCTTAACTCAGGTCAAGACACCTTTAAAGAAAAAAAAAGATTTATTTATTTATTTTATGCATATGAGTACACTGTAGCTGTACAGATGGCCGTGAGCCATCATGTGTGTGGCTGCTGGGAATTGAACTCAGGACCTCTGCGCTCCCTTTGGACCTTCAGCCCTGCTCGCTCCGGCGTAATACTACAGTAATCACACACCAGAAGAGGGCATCAGATCTCATTACAGATGGTTTGTGAGCCACCATGTGGTTGCTGGGATCCGAACTCAGGACCTTTGGAAGAGTAGTCAGTGCTCTTACCCACTGAGCCATCTCTCTAGTCCCAATATACCTTTTGATAGAAACTGCCACAAATACACTCTTTCCCAACTTTGGGGAAATGATACAATAATTTCTTAGAGCAGAGATCAAATTTTTTAATGATGCTAGAATAACAAGATAATTATTTGAGAAAACCTAAATAAAGTTGAATGTGTTAATTCATAGCATCCCTGAATACTAACTTCATCCAAATTAAAGCCGGGCAGTGGTAGTGCACACCTTTAATCCCAGCACTTAGGAGGCAGAGGCAGGTGGATTTCTGAGTTCGAGGACAGCCTGGTCTACAGAGTGAGTTCGAGGACAGCCAGGGCTACACAGAGAAACCCTGTCTTGAAAAAAGAAAACAGAAAAAAAATGCAAATGCAAAATCCTAAGAATACTTTAAAAAAAATCAAGGGAAATTGCTTTTAGAATTTTTCCAGACATGACTGCAAAACCAAAACTGTAAGACTATCACCACAAAGTAAACACATTACACTTCTGAAGAGCAAAACACTAACAAGATTAGCAGCCATCAGGGAAAAGCCTTTCCTGCCTAAAGGAAAGAACACTACATACACTCAATCACACAAAAAGGTCTTCGAATCACGAGGGTATCACCACTGCAGCCTCTCACAAGCCTCCCCGCCCCTGGGGAGTGGTGGAAGCGTTGCCAACTGTCAACTCCTAACTACTCTTCATCTCAACCCACAGTCCTCAGCAAACTGGTTGTGCTCACTCACAATATTCCCAGCATCCTCAGCTATGTCTGCATGCTCTTGTGGCACACTGCGAGAGGCTGCTAACTGCTCATCCAGACTGCACCGCTGGGACCTAGAGTCTCCGTCTTCACCCACTACCTCTTACATTCTTTTCAAATAGTGTGGCAAGTCACGGCACCTCACTACTCCAAGCCTCCCCCCACATGCCCCCCCACCTGGCTCAGGGTAGTCTGTTTCCTCTTGTCCATCCTGCTTCTTGCTGCCTCTCCAACTCATGTAGTGTCTCCCTCTCCCTCTCCAACCTGTAGTCACTAGTGAAAGCAGCCTGCCTCAGGCCTCAGCACTCAGTTCCCTTGGCCTGTCATGACTGTGCTGGGCGCCAGCAAAGTGTATGTGTCGGTCTTCTTCAGATCTCCACCTAATGCCAGGGAAGGTTGGCCTGGCATGGCCTGCCCATATTTACCACAGCACCCCACACCAGGCATTCCTATTTGCTTTCCAGCCCTTAGTAGCACCACTAATTTATATTTTATGCCTCATGACATTCAGACACAAGCTCCTTGACAAGCATTTTGCCACTCTGTTGACTTAGAACAGTCCTAGTGTGTATAAGGAGCTCAATTCATATTTTTTGACTAAAGGAAGGAATTCGACAAAAAGCATATATTCTAAAAGAAAACAGGCAAAGAATACTGATAAGACATTTAAATGACCAATAAGCATGACATTACGTTCAACTAATGGAACAAAAACTTAGATGTGGAGATGTGGCTCGGTTGGTAGTTACTACCTACCATTCCAAAAGCTGGGTTCAGTCCCCAGCACTGTAGACGACCAGGAGGAGCGGCACTCACCTGTAATCCTACACTAGAGACAGGAAAGCAGTTCAAGGTTATCCTACACTACACAGCAGGTCCTAGGTCAGCTTGGACTACATGAGACCAGTCTCAAAACCCAAACAGAAGTGAGTGAGATGGCTCAGTGCATAAAGGCACTAGCCATACATGCTGGGCACCCAGAATTCAATCCCAAACCCACTCTGAGAAAACCTTTATGTGGTGCTGGATCTGTTACCCAGCATTCCTTCAAGGACACAGGCAGCCATCTGCCTGTCTGCCTGCTTCTCATAAACTTCAAAGAGAAGAGATGGACCCGCCTACCTGTTTATCAAATGGTCACAGCCTACCTGAGTCCCTGAGCAGATCTTGCTCCTCTGCTAGGTTTTTCACTAGACAGACTCGGTGCTCTGGGCCATCTGCCATGCTGACCACTGTAGGCTTCTGCTTACTCCCTGGCCCCCACTACACTGAACTGTGCCCACCCTCAACTGTGAGAGAGCAGATCTCAACCGTGTTAATCCACCGCCCTCAAGTCCTTGACTATAGAAGCACTAAGCAACTCCTACAGCATCCGTCAGGTCTCAACTCCTCAGGTGCCACTCTCCCACCAGCCTCTCTTCCCAAGGAAGAGTCTGGTTCCAGGTTTCCAGCTTTTCTGATACTCAAATATAGGCTCACAACTACCAAAGTAAAAAAAAATGTTATGCCCTTAAACTAACACTCAAAAGGGAGGTGGGGAGGAATAGAGAAAAAAGACACCAAGCTCCAAGGCTAAAGGTAGGAGTACTCCACAGTACGTGTGCCACTACCCCCAGCATGAGGAACTTTTAGCAGAAGCCTGTGCTCTGCTGGAGTGTGCAGGACAGGGTACTTTGGGCCTCTAGCAAGTACAGACCATGCTTCACTACCTACATCGAAGAATGAGCTCGTCCCAAACATGAAGAACAGAGCCAAGGTTGAGAAACATGTTACAGAACAAAGCATTTTTAAAGGATAAAAAAGGACCAGAGGGAGATGCCCGCTTTCTGCTGTGCTTATAGAACAAGGAAAACTACAAGTCCACAGAGGGGTGATTTAAGTAGTAAGATATACATCCAAAGACTAAACAGAGAAGTCCTCGGGGACAGTGCCGCAGGGAGGGGCATCGTCACAGAAGGCCCTGTGCCAGCCAGGGCTGTGCCCTTAGTCCTGCTTCTTACTTAAAGGGTGATTACCTTGCAAATGAGAGCAAGAGCAACAGTGGGTAGAAGCCAAGTGGGAGGAGATCTCTGCGCTAAGGATAATCCTAGGAATTCTAGTAGCCTTGAATTGTGCATTTTGCACATGGTACTAAGAAAGGCAGGCAGAGGGGGAGGGAACAGGGTTTTTTTTTTTTCAGAGGGGAA
>NW_022196900.1:5225149-5247124 GCF_008632895.1 Mastomys coucha | reverse complement strand
TTTTGGAGGGGAAACTGGAAAAGGAAAAATCATATGACATGTAAATAAAGAAAATATCTAATAAAAAAAGGGGCTGGAAAGATGGCTCAGAAGTTAAGAGCACTGACTGCTGCTCTTCCAGAGGTCCTGAGTTCAAATCCCAGCAACCACATGGTGATTCACAACCACCCATAATGAGGTCTGACAAGAGCTGGGCTGACCAGAGTGAACAGAGTCCTAAACTCAATTCCCAACAACCACATGAAGGCTTACAACCATCTGTACAGCTACAGTGTACTCATATACATAAAATAAATAAATAAATCTTAAAAAGAAAAAAAGGCAGGCAGTCTCTCCAATACACAATGACACCACCATAGTCAACTCTATAAAATTATAAAAATGTAATCTCATAAAGAAACAACTTACTCAATCCCTTTAAATTTTAAAGTAACAATTGATTAGCAATTTTTACCTTCAGACTATCCAACTGTATAGCCCTGGCTGTCCTGGAACACACTTTATAGACGAGGCTGGCCTCCAACTCAGAAATCCACCTGCCTCTGCCTCCCAAGTGCTGGGATTAAAAGCGTGCATCACCACTGCCCGGCAGACTATCCAACTTTGACTTCTAAATTATGTAGACCACTCTAATATTTGTGTACCAGAACTGAAGTATGGTCATGCTTGTCTTCAAATACAGTGATAGCAAATGAATAGGTGACGTTAATAAGATTAAAACACAATCTCTATGTGATCATGCTGAAAATTCTATTTCAGGGTTTTGTTAAAATAGCCAACAAATGCAAAAGGCTGGCTCTTAAATAAGTTACACAGTGTGTCAAATATTGCTGAGTTTTTCAATCAAGCCAAGAAGTGAGGGTTGTACTAGTCCCAAGTGAGAATTTTTAGAACATTCTAGGCAGATACATATTGCATGCAAGTGATACGACACCTTAATTAGATTCAACCAGCAGACTGTATTACACTGCGACTCGGAACAATAGTTCTGAGCCAAGATTACAATAAATTTCAAAATCTATAATGTGTGAAATTAAATTCCACAATAATGCATAAAAATCCTAATTTGAATCAATTTTCAACTTGCAAATACATGAAAAAATAAAAAATAAAATTCAAAGTAGGAGAAACAAAGAATACACAGTATTAGTAAATAATATTAATTAGGAAGTCCAAATCTCTCCCAAACAAGAATTAGGTTTGTTCTACCATTCATGCAATTGCAAAGGCACTCAATTTGCCCAAAAATAAAACCTTGGATTTTACTATTAGAGCAGAACACTTCATATTATTTTAAGGTAAGTTCCAGCTCCCAAAAGATTTATTCAAGATCCACTAGTGCACTCAAATAAGTATACTAATTAAACAATATTAATAATATATTAATGACACATCTGCCATGAGTATGAATTTGCAGGAAAGGAAACAATAAAGTAATTTAAGGTCTAGACAGGCAAAAGCACAGCACTCCTCGTGGGAAAGCCATAAATCAAGAACATGACAGCACTCGCTTACCAAGTCTGGGCCTCGTGGCTTAGATTAACAACCTAAACCTGAATATGCAAACACTCAGGTGATCCTAGATTGTTCAGTGTATCTTTCCTAATAACCTTGTTCTTTTATTAAATGCGAATGAAGTGTGCCATGAGCCATCTGCCTCACCGTGCAGCCTGGCACCAAGGCTGGTGGATTCTGATGACCCACTGAGCTGTTCTTTTCACAATGGCTTTGGGGTTCCTGGAGATTCCAGCTCCCTCAAGCCACTAGCCAGGGACATCTGGAAAACAATCGGAAAGCAAGCACTTTGAGCACTTAGTGCTTCCAGCACTAAAGCCATGAGGATGCAGGCCTTGCTGCCAGCTCTGCTTGGTTCTGCCAGGTATGATCCTCTTTTTGAACTCTTGGGCTTCACAAGAGGTCTCAAGACAGCCAGGTCTCAAAATAAGAGATAGACGGCACTTCCAAAACAATGCCAACAAAAAGGTCCCTGTTTCTGAAAACAAGGTCTCATACAGCCCAGGCTGGGCTTAACCTTTTTATTGAATAAGTACGATATACATTATATGATATATATTATGACACATATCATATATGACATGTGATATATACTTAGTACTTACTCAAAAGGTTTAACAAAATACAAGCTGAAAGAGTGTTTTATATGTATGTGTATATATATATATACACACATATACATACACACACACACACACACACACACACACACACACATATATATAATATAATATAGAGAGACAGACATAAATGTGTATGTACCTTGGTAAGTTTTCAAAAACTGAATACAAAAAGTATGACTGACATCTAGGTCAAGAAGAAGCAGGCTCCAAATACTTTCCCCTTAACCATGGCCAAACAATAGCTATACTCTTATCTTCTAACAGCCTGGAACATATTTGCCTTTTGGTACTTTTATACATGCAAGTGTATAATAAGCAGCACATTCTAGTGTCTAGCTTTCATTTTGAAATTCTGTACCCACAATACTCACCATTATCTTTTTGTACAAAGCCATGACATTATCATCATCAAATGGTAGAAATCCACACATAAGCACATATAGGAGGATGCCCATGCTCCAAACATCTGCCTAAGAGGGAGGAAAAAAATAACATAAAACACATTTCAAAAAGGCAGGACACCTAAAAGAGGCTCACAGAATGGCTCTCCTAACTGAACACAAAGCCTAAAAAGGAAGATTTACCCAAAGTCACTGACTCAATGGAAGACCTCTTGACTTTCAATTCAGTACACTCCTCTAGCTATATACTAAAACTGACTTGAAATAACTCCCAGGTGGACATGATGGCGCATGTGTTTAATCCCAGCACTAGGGAGGCAGGGATTGGTGATATCTGTGAGTTCAGGGCCAGCAGACCTAAACGGGTCTACAGAGTGAGTTCCAAGGACAATCAGGACTACACAGAGAAACCCTGTCTTGAAAAAGCAAAAATGAAAAAAGAAAAGAATCCCCAAAGGTCTAGAAACTAAGTCATAAAGAAACAAAGCCTTGATTCTCTGATTCTCAAACCAATTTCTGAGACTCAAAGATGAGTTTAAGGCTGCCAGAGGCTAAGGTTACATAGGAGAATTGTGTAAACATTTAGAAAAATGTCAAAAACAAGTCTGGGGATGGAAAGATGGCTCAGCAGTTAAGAGCACTGACTGCTCTTCTGAAGACCCTGAGTTCAAATCCCAGCAACCACATGGTGGCTCACAACCATCTGTAATGAGATTGGATGCCCTCTTCTGGTGTGTCTGAAAACAGTGACAATGTACTTACATATAATAATTAATTAGTTAATTAATTAAAAAATAAGTCTGAAAACTTCCTGTTAATCTGAAAATGCAATTAAGTTATGATGCAAACCCCTTTGCATATGAAGAAATCTTAATAAAATTCAATGGTTGACTTTTCAAATATGTAGGCTAGAAATCAGCACAACAGCACTACAAATCCTAAACTTCAGAAAGAACTATAACTTCCTAAGATTTCTTTGAGTCCTGAGCAATAACTATTTATTCAAGTAAAACTTAGCTTTGAGCAATAAAAAATGCTACATTACTAATCATGGATCCTGTAGCGGCTAAATTCAGTTGTTGACTTGATTATATCTAGAGTCAGCTAAAACCACAGTATTGATTTGCTTTATTATATATTTCAGGTAGGAAGACCCACCCTAAGTCTGGGCCACATCTTCCAATTGCAGTCCACATAAAAGGACATGGAAGAATGAAGCTATTGCTTTTTGCTGCTTACTCTCACTGCCAAGGCTGTCTATCCTGCTATTATGGCTGGTATCATATCCACTACTGTCAAGATTCCAATGAAGACTGAAAACCAGCGGGTCTCTAGGAACCTTTCAGACTCCGGCACCAGATCAGACTGCAGACATCCAGCCTCATAGATGGAACATTTAAGGTAGATTCTTGGTCTTTTCGTTATAAGACAGCCACTATCAGGTTATCTGGACCACAATCTATAAATCAGTTTAATACATCTGTATTTTTCTTCCATTCTGTAAGTTCTGTTCCTTTAGAGAACACTAACACACCTTCCTTGTTGGGAATAGACCAATGATAAAGGGCCTAACTATTAGTCTCCACCCTCATCTATCCTTTCGAAGTTTGTAAGGGAGAAGGACTGCATTTTTGACAAAGAAAAATAACAGAGGAAACAGTTAAACAATACAGGTAGCCTCACCTATCTGGGTATACACATGCACTAGATAAGCCAGCTGATGCAAAGCTGTCTACAGAATCCCGCCAAAGCCCCAGCCAGGGCTCCATGATGTCTGATGAGAACAGTTTCCCTTTCAAGTCAACAGGTGATTTGTATTCCAAGTTGTAGATCAGAAGTTAAGCATTTATGCCTGAGAGATACAAACACTTAATTCACTACCTTGTGACAATACAGGAAGTAAACACCAAATACCATGAGAGGTCAAAACAGATTATGTTTGAAATTAAACTAAAAGATGAAAAAAGTATAGTAATGTTTCCATACAAATCTACTACTCCTACTGGAAAGAAACAAGACTTTCTGGTTACTTCACAAAGCATCTCATTTCGCTGATTCAAACAAGATGAGAAAACACAGTAATTAACTAAAATCATAAGTCAAAGTAAATGTAAAT
Source organism: Mastomys coucha (assembly GCF_008632895.1). Taxonomy (NCBI): domain Eukaryota; kingdom Metazoa; phylum Chordata; class Mammalia; order Rodentia; family Muridae; genus Mastomys; species Mastomys coucha. The sequence goes on along the minus strand of NW_022196900.1, from coordinate 5,242,469 downwards.
AAATCTATCAATTGTCAATAAGATAAAAAGAACTGGGGGAAGAAAGCATGCTGAAACACTTCCCATTAGAATCTGTGAGAACCTCGGAGAGCCCACCAATTGTGAGTGGCCTTTGCAGGCAAACACCAGAATTACCTCAACTGCTTACTTTACAACTTAAACAACCAGACCAAAATCTCCAAGGCCTCAGGTTCTGCATCTTTCAAGGATGCCTGAGGACTCCTTGGTACAATTCTTAAGACATTATTGTACAAGGACAGACAGTCAAACACCCAAGGACAAGGGTACGAACCCCGGAACCCACTGGCACCCTACACATGTTTATAAAGTCCAGCTCCAAGGACAGCAGACAGAACAACTGCTGTGGACTGTTAGCTTCTAGTCTAGTCAAGAGAATATGAGCCCCAGGTTCAGGGAATGCCCTGCCATGCATGGCACACATTTTTTTAAAGGCAAGTCTAAATGTAGTCCCACACATTCTGTAACACAGATAAACCTGGAAGGCATGTTGAAGAATTTAAGGTAGTTTTAAAAATTATTAAAATTATGTCTAACGTGGAAAAACCAAATTCAGAGACACAGAGAATAGGACAAAAGCCAAAGAGATTAGGGGAAATGGAGAGGTATTGTTCAACAAGCGCTGGGTTTTGGCTATACAAGTAAAGAAAACTGTGGCGCTTCACTGTATAACAATGTGACCCTACTTAATAAACTGAACTGCAAAGCAGTTACTATGGTAGATTTTATGTTATCTGCATTCTTTCAAAGTTAAAATTAAAAGAAACAAACCAAGCATCGGGGATACAGTCCAGCATGCATGAAGCCTGTGACTGGACCCCCAGGACCACATAAACTGAATGTGATGGCACATGTCTGTCATTCCAAAACTTTAAAAGTAGAGACAAGATCAGAAATTCAAAGTCATCCTTGGCTGAACAGTACGTTCACAGCCTGAGACATATAAGACTGTTTCAAAAAACAGACAAGCCAGGCATTGTGGTGCATACCTTTAATCCCAGCACTCAGAAGGCAAGGGATTTCTGGGAATCCAGCCTGATTTACATACTGAGCATTGGGCCAACTACAGCTACAATAGGATAGTCTGTCTCAGAGGAAAAAAAATGTTAAGGAAAATGAAGAAAACCTCCTAAGTTTTCCAGATTGAAAAGAAGTCAGCAAAAACGATCAGCTGGTAAAGAAGCTTGTTGCCAAGGGTAACATCATAAATTCAATTCTCAGGACCCTCATAGTGAACAGAGAAAACCATTCCCGATAAACTGTCCTCTAGCCTTCATCAGCATGCACACATACATATATACATACATGTAAATAGACTAAAAAAATACAGTAGTTGGGCTGGTGAGATGGCTCAGCGAGGAAGAGCACCGACTGTTCTTCAGAAGGTCATGAGTTCAAATCCCAGCAACCACATGGTGGCTCACAACCACCCATAATGAGATCTGATGCCCTCTTCTGGTGTGTCTGAAGACAGCTACAGTGTACTTACATATAATAAACAAATAAATCTTTAAAAAAAAAAAAACAATTACATAATGAAATTATGTATAGTAGCACATATTTAAAAAAAAAAAATACAGTAGCCAATATAATAAAGCTGTAAAGATGACTGGTACAAGCAACACGTTTTAGAGGGTCTGCAGCATGTCTTAAATCTGCAAATCCAGCATAGGGGGGTTGAGGCAAGAACACCCAACATTCAAGGTCAGCTGGAGCTACATACTGAATTCCAGTCCAGCAGGGGATCCAAAATGGATTTCGCTCTGTGAATAAACACCTTTCCAGGCATGTCTGTGGATATGAGTTTAGATCCCCAGAACCACATAAAAGCTAGGCGGTGTGACTTCTACGCCTGGTCCAGAAGTTAAAGACAAGCTTCCCTTGCCACACCCTGACTACTCAAACTTGCCAGAGAACTCCAGGGTTCAGTAAAGGACCCTCCCTCAATAATGTGCAAACTATCAACTGCTGTCAACTTCAGACCTACACACATAAATATATGAACACCTATATAAACACAGCAAACACACACACACAAGAAAAACATCCTTCTCAGGAGGCTGAGGCAGGAGGACCTCAGGTTTCAAACTAAAAACTCAGCAAGATCCTGTCTCAAAATTCCAAAGAAAAAAATATCAACAACAGATCTAAAGGGATAGTGATTTAGTCCAAGAAATAGTGTTAATGTTAACACTATATGTCAACACTAATGTCAAGGCCCTAAATTCAATATCCAGTAAAATATACATAGATAAAGCTACAGGCGACACACCAATTACTGCCCAGCTTGCTGCCCTCTGGCAGCATACTCAATAAACCATTCTTCCAAAATAAATAAACAAACAAGCATTTTCCCTGCCATTGCCAAGTCTCAAAGAGGAAGGAGCTCAATGTGCATTCAAGGCTCAGTTTCATCCTACCCCACCACCATGGCCAAAGAAAGCACTGTTGCTGAAGGTGTAAGGCCAGCTTTACAAGAGGTGCTTAAGAATAAACTCAACCATGAAGGCCTAGCACACAATTCACAGAATTGAAAGCCTTAGGCTAGCTCCAAGCACATCTTTGTGTGTCTGTTTCCAATTGTGTATGTATACACAATTTTGTATATGTACGTTTACCAGGTTGTCAGGTTGTATGTATGTCTATCAGGATGATGGAGTCCCTTTGTGCTGAGCATCAAATTAACCTAAAGTTGACACAACAACAAGAGGTATGCCTCTGTGTGTGCAGCTATCAGGGGGATACCATCCCCCACCCTCCCGACCCCACCCCCACCCCATAAAGTGATTGGTTGCAGCTATGTAGTGGGTAGAAACTGTAGCAAAGAATCTCAGGCCAAAAGGTCATGGAAGCACTTTAAATGCAAGAAATGAACAAATTAAAAATTTGGCTCATTTCAGCAGAGTGGTGGTGGTACACACCTTTAATCCCAGCACTTGGGAGGCAGAAGCAGGTGGATTTCTGAATTCGAGGCCAACCTGGTCTACAAAGTGAGTTCCAGGACAGCCAGGGCTACAGGGAGAAACCCTGTCTCGAAAAACCAAAAAAAAGAAAAAAAAAAAAATTTGGCTCATCTAAAGTAAATACATGAACAAAAATAGTCTGGCAAAATGACTCAGCAGGTAAAGCTCTCCAAAGGCGCTTGCTTGGTTACCAAGCCTGACAAGCCGAGTGCAATGCCTGGAACCCGAATGGTGGAGGAGAGAACTAACTCTAGAAGTTATCCTCTGACATCCACATGACATTAGGGCGTGTTCTGTCTCCAGTATACACACATGCAAAATAAAGATGAGACAACATATAAAAAATACAATATGCACAAATACTTAATTAAAAAGGAATATGATGTCCAGGTCACATTCATATGATTTTTTTAAAAAGGATATGCATAATATTGTATGGAGAAAGAATAAAGCAAATAGGAAAAAATATAAATTACAAATTTAAATAAAAACATACCAAATTTCTTACTTCTATTTTTCTACGATACTTTAAATATAGATCAAAATTAAGTCACTAAAAATATACAAATTCCCATCTATTCCTGTTTCAGATTAAGTAGGCTGGTATTTCCAAAGTTTCTCCTACATAGCACTTATCCCCAGAGATGTTCCATGAGAATCGTGGGTGCTGCAGGTAAAGCAAGCTGAGCCGAGCTGCCACTTGGGCTATTCCCTTCCAGAGAGCAGACTGTAGGAAAGACAGGAAGCCTTCAGCCCCACACTTCCTGAGCTTCTGACCACTTGTGATTTGTTTCTTTATGACACTAACATCAGCAACACCTGAGCTGCAGAGAATGAGCTAGCTGACTTAACTAAGAAGCAAGTGCAAGCTGGCTGTGATGGTGTAATCTCAGCACTCAGGAGGCAGAGGCAGGAGGGTATCTGAGTTTGAGGCCAGCCTGGTCTATAAAGCGAGTCCAGGACAGCCAGGACTACACAGAGAAACCCTGTCTCGAAAAACCAAACCAAACCAAACCAAACCAAACAAAACAAAAAAAGAAACGACCTATCTCAAAAACGAAAACAAAACAAAACAAAACAAAAAAAACAAGTCAGCTATGCATGAAGGATAAGTTTTTCTCTGTGTTAATAAACATCTTTGAAAACTGAACACATCATCATAGTCTTGGACACTACCTAGCTGACCTAACCAGTTCAAACTATAGCTACTTTATACAAAAAGCAAGCACAATGAGGATGAAGAAATACATCAAACTAATCAGTAACAATTACCTCCGATCCAAGATACGACTTCCCTTGTATTAGTTCAGGAGCTGCATAAGCAAGGCTTCCACAGCACGTCTGTAGATGGTAGTCCTTGTTGCCCTACATAACACAAAAACCAAACGCTTGTAGTTATGGCCCCAGAAACAGTGAGTCTCAGATCAGGCATGCTGCTGCACATTTGTAATCCCAGCACTTGTGCAGTAAAAGCAAGATGATCAGGAGTTCAAGGTCAGACTCAGCCACAAGAGACCAGTCTCAGAAAACAAAAATAAACATTAAAAACATTAAACTTTGCTGGGCAGTGGTGGCGCACGCCTTTGATCCCAGCACTTGGGAGGAAGAGGCAGAGGCAGGTGGATTTCTGAGTTCAAGGCCAGCCTGGTCTACAGAGTGAGTTCCAGGACAGCCAGGGCTATACAGAGAAACCCTGTCTTGAAAAACCTAAAAAAAAAAAAAAATTAAACTTTGATAAGTTCTCCCCTTTGAACTCAGAGGCTAGATGAAAAATTATCCCCCAAAATAGGGATTTCTGTAACTATTCTTTGTATAGATGCACATGTGCACATATCAACTGGGATTCTCTACACTTCCAATACCACTTGACCTCCATGAAGATCTTTTTCCCCTCAGATCAGTCACATCAATTGTATACTTCCCCAGATATTCGCCCGCACAGTAATCAACCCTACATTTATCCAAGCACCCATGATTTCCCACACTCAAATATTCAAGGAATACCCACAGAATTCAAGTCCCTAGCTTTAACATCAAATCTTTGCCAATACAGATCTTTCTTGTTCACAGGAAGAAGCAACTGGTACACAGCAGAATACATTACTCATCTATTGACTAGACTCTGTGATAAGACAAATCACACCTTCCCTGGTGATCTATCAACCTCTTCTCTCCCACAGAAACATAGACAGGCCTTAGAAAAATGAAGCTACTGCTGCACTCCTGTGCTGAGCTCTACAGGAGGCAAAGGATCTAGAAACCTGAAGACTTTGTTTTCAAATGAGCCAGGCAGTGGTGGCACAGCAAGAGCCCCACAGAACTGAGGCCATGTTTCCCAAACCACCCCATTTTCTTAGATGCTGTCTGTCTTAGTCAGGGTTTCTATTCCTGCACAAACATCATGACCAAGAAGCAAGTTGGGGAGGAAAGGGTTTATTCAGCTTACTTCCACATGGCTGTTGATCACCAGAGGAAGTCAGGACTGGAACTCAAGCAGGTCAGGAAGCAGGAGCTGACGCAGAGGCCATGGAGGGATGTTTCTTACTGGCTTGCTTCTCCTGGCTTGCTCAGCCTGCTCTCTTATAGAACCCAAGACTTCCAGCCCAGGGATGGCACCACCCACAAGGGGCCCTACCCCCTTGATCACTAATTGAGAAAATGCCCCACAGCTGGATCTCATGGAGGCACTTCCCCAACTGAAGCTCCCTTCTGTAATAACTCCAGCCTATGTCAAGTTGACACACAAAACCAACCAGTACAATTGACCCCTTGTCAACTTGACACACAAACACATCACTGTTATGCCTCAACCCTTACTTTCTTATTTATCCCCAAGATCTAAAGTCCCACAGTCTTTACATATTAAAAGTTCAATCAATTTAAAATGTCCAATATCTTAAAATTCAAGGTCTCTTAACTGTGGGCTCCACTAAATATGTTCTTCCTTCAAGAGGGAAAAATATCAGGGCACAGTCACAATCAAAAGCAAAACCAACGTCTGGGATCCAACTCACGATCTTCTAGGCTCCACCAAGGCCTTGAGTCATCTCTCCAGCTCTGCCCTTTGTAGCACACATCTTCTAGGCTCCAGATGCCTGTACTCCACTGCTGCTGCTGTCCTTGGTGGTCATTGCATGGTACTGGCATTCCCAAAACACTGCTGTAACTAGGCTTTACCAATAGCCTCTCATAGACTATCTTCACGGTGTGAAGCCTCAACTCCTTTGCATGACCCCTTCAGTCCTGGGCCATCAATTGCAAACTGAGGCTGCATCTTCACCAATGGCCTTCCATGGCCTCTCACTGTGCCGAACCTCAGCTGCTTTTCATGACCCCTTCCTGCTGTCAAACTCAGTACCACCTGGGTGACTCTTACACATTACCAAGTCCTGCTACAGCACAAGGTACAACCTTGGCTATCTCTGGAACACAGCCTCTGTGCTCTCAGAAAACACTTCCTAGAAGATGTCACCTCAATGACGCTGGTCTCTTCTTAATCACTGCTAATTTCTTAGCTCCAGCTAACCAGCATCAATAGTCCCAGTAATGCAAAGTTTTCACTTTAGTAGTTGTGGTATCTTGTTAATCACAGCTGATACTTCAGCCCCAGCTAACCAGAACCACAGAATCTTCACAATCAAAACAACATTGCCCTGATAAGAGTCTTTAATCTTCCCTCTGAAATTTCACAAGCCAGGCCTCCATCTTCTGCATTGTTCTCAACATGATCTTCCAAGCTCCTACACAACATCCCATAGAGCTCTTAACCAATGGCTCTTCTAGCTCAAAGTTCCAAAGTCCTTCCACAGTCCTCCCCAAAACATGGTCAGGTTGTCACAGGAATACCCTACTATGCTGGTACCAATTTGTCTTAGTCAGGGTTTCTATTCCTGCACAAACATCATGACCAAGAAGCAAACTGGGGAGGAAAGGGTGTATTTAGCTTACTTCCACATGGCTGTTGATCACCAGAGGAAGTCAGGACTGGAATTCAAGCAGGTCAGGAAGCAGGAGCTGACACAGAGGCCACGAAGCGATGTTTCTTACTGGCTTGCTTCCCCTGGCTTCCTCAGCCTGCATTCTTATAGAACCCAAGACTTCCAGCCCAGAGATAGTACCATCCACAAGAGGTCCTACCCCCTTGATCACTAATTGAGAAAATGCCCCACAGCTGGATCTCATGGAGGCACTTCCCCAACTGAAGCTCTCTTCTCTGTGATAACTCCAGCCTGTGTCAAGTTGACACACAAAACCAGCCAGTACACTGTCTATATGAGTTGAATTTGTGGCAGCCATTACAAAAAACAAAAAAGCTAACGGAGTCTTCTACAAACATTCCCACTACCTCCTGTGGAGAATGTAACTTATATGCCAAAGGACGATCTTTATAAGCTTTTCTATGTCTGTAAAAAAAAAAAAAATGTTTAACCCTGCCTTCTGAATCATCTGCTTGTAGACACAAGCCCCCACTGGTAATCTCAGAATAGATATTAGTGGGAGAAGAATCAAAAAGAGTCAGACATTCAAAACTGAACAGGCTAAATCTGCTTCCCTCTACACCTTGCTAGTTCTGAGGGGCAGGAAATAATCATGGGACTACAAAGAGCTGAGACGAGTCTGCAATTTCAACATTCTTAATGAGTACAGACAGCTCATTTCAGCAGTGCAGTGCCATCATTAGAGAACCCAGAAGGAAACCTCCACCAAGCAACCTCACAGGAGACCTACGGCAGCAGCAGAGTTGAGCAGCTCAAAGTCATCTCAAAGAGAAGTCATGCTGAAGAGCATGTACTTACCTACTTAATGCAATCAGGATAATCCTGAGCAGAATAACTGTAGAAGCCCATGGCCATCCACTCCCCTCTTCTTTCACAAGGAAAGGGGATCACCTCAGTGGATAACTAGTCCTTCGTTATACAATCATTTGGGTAACAAAAACTAGATACACTAAATTCTCAACTTCTACATAAATGAACAAAGGCATCATCTAGTGACAAAATACTCAAACTACAAACATGATTCAGTATCGTATTATAATGGCTTCATGTTACCTGCCATTCGAGATTCTCATAGCTTCCCCGTGGGGACAAATCCTAGACCTACAGTGGTGACTCACAATCTTGGCTCCATTGCAGAATTATGTAGCATACTTATAAAACTATTAATGCTAAGGATAAAATTTATTATTCCTCTAAATGGACGTAAACAAACAATAAAAATTAAGTGAAAGTCAGTGCAAAATAACACACCAACAGGTATGCTTAGAGACATAAATGTATTTTTATTTCGATACTTACCTTGGGTTTTGCACAGAGACCAAAGTCAATCAGCTTTAGCTTATGATTTTCATCAAACAATAAATTTTCCTGAGAAAACAAAGATATTTCGATAACTGTATCCTGATTTCCTTATGCCAGACCCCACTTCTAACCATTTCTAAAAATAATTTAGAGTTGTTTCTGTTTGAAGCTGAGATTCAATATAAGTTAAAACATAAATAAAAGCTAATAAAAAAAAAAAAACAAGAAAAAAATAGAGCTAGGGATAGGTACACACCTTTAATGACAGTACTCAGGAGGCAGAAGCAAGTGGATCTGTTTGAGGCCAGCCTGGTCTACATAGTGAGTCCCAGGCCAGCTAGGGCTACATAGTGATACCCTGTCTTCCACAACCCATCCCCCCAACCCCTGATTTAAAAAAATAAATAAAGGACAAGGAAAACAAGAGAAAAAGGCTGGAGATTGGAAATGTTGCTCAGAGGAAGAGCGTTGTCCCAGCAACCATGTGACCCTAGGTTTACTCCCTAGAACCACAAAAAAAAAAAAGAAAGAGAGATCTAGGGAGTTGGGCAGTGATGAGACACTCCTTTAATCCCAGTACTTGGAAGCAGAGGCAAGTGGGTCTCTGTGAGTTCAAGGCTGGCCTAGTCTACAGAAAGAATCCCAGGACAACCAGGGCCACACAGAGAAACCCTGTCTTGAAAAATAAAACAAAAACAAAAAAAAGACTAAGTGGAGCTCAGACTGAAGAGTTCAGTATAAAAACTAAAAAGGGATAACACTGCCACAGACCGACCCTACGTTCCTGACTCTGTCTTACAAAATTACGTTTAAATATATACTCACTATCACACACAGTGGATCCTAAAGACTAAAAGAATGCTCACATCTTTCATCAGTCCTTTAAAGGGAGAAGCTGCCAATTCTGCTGAGCTGCCCCCTTCTGGGGCATGGTTTGAGATTAAAGGAATATAGTCTCAGCCAAGGCTATACTGTGAGCTCTAGGCTAGTCTGGGCTATATAGGTAGACAATGTCTCAAACAAAAAGAGAACACTGAATGGAAAATACTGGATGGCTCATTTTTCCCAGGGATAAAATCTTGACAAAGGGCAGCTATTTAAAGTCACATACAACAGATCATGAGGATGCTAAGAAAGAAAAGTGAATGGACAGATTCTGACTACAACAAGAACCTAAGGAACAGAACTGGAGGGTCTCTAAGCAGGGTACTTGGGTACCTTGAAAAGATGAGGCACACCATGCTGAACTCCCAGGTAAACATCTAAGGGTGACAGGGCCACTTACTGGTTTGAGGTCCCTGTGAGCATAGCCCTGGCTGTGGACATATGCAACTGCAGACAGTATCTGACGGAAGACGACTCGGGTCTCCTCTTCCGACAGGCGATCCTGGGAGATTATGTAGTCAAACAGCTCTCCTCCTGGACAGTACTTCAACAAGAAGAGACTCACATTTACACACATTACAGAAATCCCTTCCCACGAATGGAAAGTAAAACCATTCCAAACTCATATTAGTTTAAAGGTAAGGGAACTGAGTGAATGAACTATACTCTCAGGATCCTACAACACAGTAATTATTCCAGAAAGGAGAACAATAATTCTCCCCTTGAGCAGTTTTAGTGCCAATAAACAGAAGTTAAACCAACTACCACTGTGATTTTAAAAAGCTCACTCTGGGCTTTATACTTTTATAGCAAAGTACTAAAACTTATTCTCAAGTTAACAAATTCACATTTAGTACAGTCATCTAAAGTTAAAAATGAAAAGCAGGAGTAATTATTGTTTCTCCAGTAATTATTGCTGGTCATTGTCCAAAGACCACTGATTTTCAATCTCCCTAAAAAAAAGCCCATCAGGGGTTCATGCTGAACAAACGTGAGGATCTGAGTTTAGCCCCCCAAGCACACACATAAAAGCTTGCAGTTGACAATGCAAATCTGTAATCCCAGCATAGAGGCACAGACAAGCCAGTCCCGCAGCTCCTTGGCCAGCCAGCCTAACCGAAACAGTGAGCTCTGGGTTCAGTGAGAGATCCTATCCTAACAAGTAAGGGAAAGAACAAGATAGAAAGACACTGAGCTTCCACATGCACGTACGCAAGCGTGCATTCCCACAAGTGCACAGATGTCTGACATACAATCATACACTTATCTCTAGGAGAAAAAGTAATTTTACAAAGCCCCCTCTTCAGGACTTATATAGTTAATGGTTGATAAGGAAGGGAGAAACATTTTCTTCAGGGATACAGCCATTAGTAAGGTAGCCATGCTCTTGTAAGCAACCCTCAAAAAAAAAAAAAGAAAATACTAGGTTATCAAAAAAAACAAAGACAGGGAAGTAGAAGCAGGGCTAGTTGAGAAGAAGGGGCTGGGGTGATAATGAGAATGTAACAGAGATGGTCAAATATGGTCAAAAAAATGTTATACAGAAAGCTGGACAGATGGCTGAGGGGTTAAGAGCACTGGCTGGCTGCTCTTGCAGAGGACCCAAGTTCATTTCTCAGGACCCACATGGCAGCTGACAGCTGTCTACTACTCCAGCCCCGGGGGATCCAACACCCTCTGTGGTTTCACCAGGCACCAGGCATGGAAATTGTGCACATACAGACATGTGGGCAAAATACTCATAAACATAAAATAAATACATTTCATATATAAAAATGTTATGTATTGCCGGGCGGTGGTGGTGCACACCTTTAATCCCAGCACTTGGGAGGCAGAGGCAGGTGGATTTCTAAATTCCAGGCCAGCCTGGTCTACAGAGTGAGTTCCAGGACAGCCAAGGCCACACAAAGAAACCCTGTCGTGAAAAACAAAACAAACAAACAAACAAACAAAAATGTTATGTATTAAATGTCACAATGTAACACATTGTGAATAATTAATACATACTAATAAAAGGCACAAAAAGGGCCAGAAAGATGGCTTTCATCCCAGGAACCCACATAAAGGTGAAAGAAAAGAACCAATAATAACAACAGTTAGCTCTGTTACCTAACACAACCTAGAATCACCTGGGCAGAGAGTCATGGACTGTCTATATGGGACTGGACTGTGGGTATGTCTATGGGAGACTGCTGTGGGAAGACCCAGCCCACTATGGGTGGCATTGCTCTCTAGACAGGGGTCTTGTACTGTGTGTAAGACTGGAGAAATGAGGCTGAGACAAGCAGACAGGCAAGCATTTATTTAGTTCTCTCTACTCTTAGCTAAGTTTGTGCTGCTCTGCCTTCCAGTGAACCTGGAACTGAGCTAACCTTTCTTCCCTCCTCAGTTATGTTCTATAAGGATCATTCTATCATGGCAATGAAAATGAAACTAGAACAAACATTTATTCTGATTTTTCGGGTAAGAAGACAAAATTTTCTCTCAACTACTAAAAAAGCAAGCAAAACCTTTCAGTTGTCTGACCCACCACTAACCTCGAGAACCATGAAGATTTTGTTCTTTGTTTCTAGCACATGGTAGAGCTGACATATATGCTGATGCCTCAGATTCTTCAGGGCATCTATCTCAGTTTTGACTCGGGGCAAATCACTCTGTTTGACAAAACATCAGTTCAGATAAGCAACAAACTCTCTGGCAAGTGCTCCAAGCATCAGCATCAACAGCTTTAAATCCAGGTAGCTATCACTAGCTCTCAAGCAAGCTGCTCAAACAAACAGAAAAGCATTACAAAATTAGTGTCCTGAGGAATTTTATAAAGGCAAACTCAATGTAAGTGCATCAGCTGATCCGTCAGTTTACGAGGGTGGAGACTAGCAAGCACACACTAGGAGTATCTGAAGACTCAGAGAGGACCCACACTGAACATGGGTGACAGCACTCATGAGCATGGGTGGAATGAAGGAGGATGCCTACTGGCAAAGGCATGCTCTGTTCCCTAGTGCCACTGAGCTGGCACAGGCTCAAACCATCATGACATTCAACCTTACCTCAGGCCCAAAGCAATGGATCGTTGCACCCAAACCACAAGACAAAGCTTAATCTTTCCCCCTTTTAAATTGTTTCCCTCGGGACTGGTGAGATGGCTCAGCAGGTAAAAGCAGGAAAGACTGTTCTTCCAAAAGTACTGAGTTCAAATCCCAGCAACCACATAGTGGCTCACAACCATCTGTAATGAGATCTAACGTCCTCTTCTGGTGTGTCTGAAGACAGCTACAGTGTACTCAATACATAAAATAAATAAATACATCTTAAAAAAAAAAAAAAAAAAGACTTTTTAAAAAAAAATTTGTTTCCCTCAAGTGTTTGTCACAATGACGAAAGGCTACTGACATAGTAGGTCAACAGAACAATGCCTAGAATTCCTGAAAGAATCTTGGACTAATGTAGAAGGAACCATTCAAATATATTCGTGCACATACATCTACATGTGTTCACACACGCACACGCCATGCATACATACTTATGAAAAGGTATATATTTCTTAGGGTGTGAAGACATACGCCAGCAACCCTAACACTCATGAGGGTGAGGCAGAGAGACCACAAGCTGAAGGCCAACTTGAACACAAAATGAGCCTAAGACAGCACTATATACAGGGAAACTTTGACTCAAAACTAACTTTTTAATGTCATGAGAGACAAATATGACCAACATACTATAACTCATATATAAAAGTATCAGTGATCAACGTACTATAACTTCATATGTAAATGTATCAATGGAACCCATTATTTTGTACAGTTAAGGTAAAAAGTCATTTCAAACTTACCCCTAGTGCGTTCTTATCCATGATTTTTATAGCTACCATTTCTCCAGTGAGGATATGGCAGGCAAGTTTGACCTTTGCAAAGCCACCTGGGTACAGAAAAATGAAAACGGAGATAAATGAGGGCCCAACACAGATATTTTAAAAGACTCTATCAAGCCACATTTTCCTGGAAATTTTCCTTTCTTCTATCACTTCCAACATGCTGGCCAGGACTCCAGATTCTTTTCTAGACCAGGACTTGCAACCTGTGAATCACAACCCCTTGGGTCAAACAATCCTTTCACAGGGGTCACCTAAGACCATCAGAAAACACAGACATTTATGACAATTCCTAACAGTAGCAAAAGTAAAGTTATGAAGTAGCAACAATAATTTTTTGGTCGAGGTTACTGCAACCTGTATTAAAGAGATGCAGCGGGCGCTGGAGAGATGGCTCAGTAGTTAAGAGCACCCTCTGCTCTTCCAGAGGTCCTGAATTCAATTCCCAGCAACCACGTGGTGGCTCACAACCATCTGTAATGGGATCTGATGCCTTCTTCTGGTGTGTCTGAAGACAGCAACAGTGTACTCATGTAAATAAAATAAATCTTAAACTAAAGATTTAAAAAAAAAAAGAGTTGCAGTATTAGGAAGACTGAGAACCACTGTTCTAGATAGAATTTGTTTTCCTACTATGAACAGCAAATATCTGATATTATGATAAAGAAGCAGGAAAAAAATATTCACTCTTTAAAAATATGCTCTATGGGAGCTGGAGAGATGGCTAGTAAGTTAAAATGCGCTTGCCACTCTTATAGACCATCAGGGTTCAATTCCCAGCACCTACTCAGACGGCTGACACCTGTCTATTACCCCCGCTCCAAAGGATCAGCTGCCCTCTTCTGTGGTCCTCAGCCACCCACAGACACAAGGATTACTCATGCACAGACCACACATACATATTAATAGAAGTAAATCTTTTTAACCATATTCTATGTTTAACACTGCAATTAAATTTGCTTTATTATGAACAAGCTAGAACACAACATAAAGTTACTAAAACTGAAGATAAATTATACAATACTTCAAAGAGCTCAAAAACTACAAATTAATTATGTATTAGAACTGGATCAAAGGCTGACTAAATACTTCTAGCTGTCTGAAAGATGTTCAAATTAATACACCCAAAAAGAAGTTTTTGATAGTCACTTTCATGGTCTTCCCCACTGTTTTCCCAGGTGGCTCTGCACAAAACCATGGAACTTCGTTTCTCAGGCATTCCATGTACAACAATTCCATAGGCAAACCCCACCGACTTACACGGGGAAACATACCAATGCCTTCCCTGGGAAAGGAAACAAGCTCTGAGTAGGAACACCCAGGTCTTCTCTGATCAGGTAGTGCATGGCTATGTATTCATGTAAAACTTAACATCTGTGTGCATTTTATTGTATGTTATAACTCAGTCTCACTAGCTTCACCCTAGCATTCTAACCATGCTGCCACCCTTTCCTGGCATGGACTCTCCTGCCTGCCATTGTTTCTGACGGCTATGCCCTCCCCCACCTAGGGTCTTCACTCTCAAGCAGCCAGGACGACCCTTTCAAAACAAAGGCCAGACAGGTGTTGGTGGCACACACCTTTAATCCCAGCACTTGGGAGGCAGAGGCAGGCGGGTTTCTGAGTTTGAGGCCAGCCTGGTCTACAGAGTGAGTTCCAGGACAGCCAGGGCTATACAGAGAAACCCTGTCTCAAAAAAAAAACAAAGGCCATATCACTCCTTAGCTGAAAATTCTCTAGTAGCTTTATTTACACTAAAATACAACACTTTTGTAATGACCTGTAAGGCTCTCTCTGATAGTCTATCTTGCTCTACCCTGCTTATTAAAGTAGGCAGAGGATCAGAAGAGATGGCTCAGCAGACAAAGGTGACTGGCAACCTGTGTCCCAGACCCAGAACCCACATAAAGGTGGAAGGGAATCTACCCCACAAAGCTGTCTTTTGGCCTCCACATGTATGCTGCAGCATGTTTCCCATATACATCATACACAGGGACGCACACCAGACAGACACACAAAATAAAATAAATTTAAACTTTTTAATTATAGGTTAAAAAAATGTTTAAACTACACCAATTATACTAAAAAGCTCAAGACTACCCAAATAGACCATACTTTCAATTATTTTATCTGTACTCTGCCTCCAATGAAAAAATTTGACAATTACCTGTCCCAATAGTTTCATGCAATTCATAGTATTTGAGGAGTTCGTCATAATCTTTCATAGTCCACCTGGAAGTTTATTCAAAATGACAAAAAGAACCTGTAAAACAGAAGAAGTAGTACATATCCAGTAAGAGAAATATCAGCAGTTCACCACCTCCCTTTGCAAACAGGGATAAACACAAAGCTTAGGCATAGAAATGACCACAGAAGCACTAACAACCCATAGTAAAAATCAAACAGCCAGGTGGAGGCGGCCCACGCCTTCAGTCCCAGCACTCAAGAGGATCTCAGGAGTGCCAGGACAGCCATCACTACACAGAGAAACCCTGTCTCAAAAAAACAAGAACAACAAATCAAAACAAAAGTCAAACCCTGGATTCCTGCCTCACATCATCCACACAAATCAAATTCCAATACAGAGTTGAACTTACCGAGATGACAGAACTTGCCTGGAATGGCAGTATTTGAAAGGTAGGAGCAGGAGCTCAAGGTCTTCCTAGACTACACAGTAAGTTCAAGACCAGCCTAGGCTACAGGCGACTATGCCTCAAACAACAAACTCACTTGTTCAGTGGGTAAAGGCAAGCCTGAAAACCTGAGTTTGATCCTGGGACCCCCATTACAGAAAGACCAACTCCCATAGCTGTCATTTAACCTCCAAGCACACACTGCAGCACGCGCGCCGGCATGCACGCACGCACGCACACATGCACGCACAAACACACACACACACACAAACACACATATACACAGCAAGTGTGAGGCCAGCCTGGTCTACATGAGTTCCAGATAAACTAGGAAAAAAAACTTAAAATGTGAGTCTGCACATGTGTATGTGTGTATATGTGTGTGTGTGTGTGTGTGTGTGTGTGCGTGCATGCACACAATACTCAGAATTTCTGTACAAAGACACCATTAAAGAAGAAAGCAGAACCAAGTATGCTTAATGATAGGCATTTTCTCTCCCTTGGTGATACAAATATAGGCCAGATTTAAAGTCGATAAAGGCAGGTTTATTAGGAGGCAGCTCTCGGGTGGGCTCACTGATCTCACAGGTGGAGGTCAGTGAAGTCACACATCCAGGCTAAAGCGAAGGGTTTTACAGAGTTTAAGGGAGGAGTGATCATGTGCCAGCTAGGAGCTGGGATGTGTCCACACAGGGTCAGAATCGGAGCCCCTGGGTGGGCACTCTTAGGTTGGAGACAAGGAGTGATGCCATGCTAGCCGGAGTTTTCTCTCAGCAGGAGTTGTTTTCTCGGTGAGGGCAGGGTTTAGAGGACAGACGGTTTCCCAGCTTGTGTGGGGAATAAGCAGAGTTAGGTTCCAGCCTACCCATGATTCCTGCCTAGATGCCCAGCACTGGGGACGCCAGAAAGGAGGACTTGAAGTTCCAGACAAGCCTGGGTTCCACATAAGACCCAATAGTAAACCAGGGGATGGGGGTCGCGTGTTGGGGGAAAAGACTGGACAGGGACTTGGAAGCTAAGAGTGCTTGCTGTTCTCCCAAGTTAAGTTCCTAGCACTCAGGCTCACAACCACTGTCACTCCAAGTCCAGGTGATCCAACACCCTCTTCTGACCTCTGCTACACACTCACGCAGGCAAATGCACATACGTGTACATTTGTTTTGATTTTAAAGTGTATAACCGTGTACATATAGTAAATGTGTCTATGGGTGTGCAGATGCCATAGTGGGGTGGGGGTGGGGCGGTAAGAAGACAGAGAGAACCAGAAGTTACATAGGTTTTGAGGATTGGACTCAGGTCCTGCTAGCACAGCCGGTGCTAGCCGAATGGTAACAGCTTACCCATCCAAATTTTAAGGCACAATTTTTAAGGGAATATGCTAACTCAGAAATCTCTTTAATGGCCATTTGCCAGTACAACAACTATGGGAATGAAGCCTTCCAAAAAACTGGAATCAGAGAACTAAGAAATTCCTAGACAAGAAATAATCGAAGCTTAGAGGTCAAGACTTGGCCCAGTAACTCCTAAGAAGGAAGGAGGGTGGTGCATGCCTTTAGTCCCAGAACTTGTGGGGCAGGTGGGTTTCGGAGTTCGAGGCCAGCCTGCTCTACAGTGTGAGTTCCAGGATAGCTGGGGCTATACAGAGAAACC
>NW_022196900.1:5222730-5225139 GCF_008632895.1 Mastomys coucha | reverse complement strand
AAGAAACAAAATAGGGAAATTGGGGGCTGCAAATTTAACTGAAGAGCTGTCTGCTATAAAGTAGGCTGGCAACCCCAGCTTGGGAGATGCAGGCCTGCAACCCCAGCAGTCTTGACTTCTCTTAATAGCCCAGGCAGTTTTGAACTTTGATGCTTCCTGCCTAATCCCAACATACATACACACACACACACACACACAATTACAAGTGCGCTACCAAGCTTGGCTTATAATTAACTTCTTCACAGATCCCTCCCTATGGAGTTTTAAAACGTCCAGTTCCTAGAAAGAGACTAGCACAAACACTAAATTTGCACAAACACTAAATCCTTCTTTTCTGTCTACCCTCTTCCCTCAGATCACATCACTGTAGGGCTAGATTACATCTTGAAATCCAGGAAGATCGTTTTTGCTACTATTACAAAAACTAGCGGGGCTGAGATGACATCTTTTAGTCCCAGCACCTGGGAGGCAGAGGCAGGTGGATCTTTGATTTCAAGGCCATCCTGGTCTACAGAGTTCCAGGGCTACACAGAGAAACCCTGTCTCGAATGACCCCACCACCACCACCAAAAAAAGACAGACAGACAGACTAGTGATTAGATCATGTTGTGGGATAAAGCTGGGTCTAGATAATCTTACACATCCTGTTTACCTTCTAGAAATTGGAATACAGAAAGCAAAACATGATATCTGAGTAGCCCTCTGGTTGGTGAAGAAATGGGGCATATGCAATATAGAAACTTTCCTGAAGAAGTAAGAAATCAGCTAGATATTGGGAAATTTGTGATTAAACTATTAGATCCTGTGGTACATGCCTTTATACTAGCACTCAGGAAACAGAGGCAGGCTCATCTCTGTGAGTGCGAGGTCGGCTTGGACTATACAGTGAGTCTTCATAGGAAGGCAAGCTAAGGGTGTTTTGCTATCAGTATGGTGTTATTTGAGTCATGCTCTCACTTTACTACAAAATACATTAACTTGCCTCTTGTGCTCATTGAGACACTGATCTGGTCGTTTCTTTTTTTTTTGTTTGGTTTGGTTTTTCGAGACAGGGTTTCTCTGTGTAGCCCTGGCTGTCCTGGAACTCACTCTGTAGACTGGGCTGGCTTCAAACTCAGAAACCTACCTGTCTCTGCCTCCCAAGTGCTGGGATTAAGGTCGTGTGCTTAGTGATTAGTGGCTGATCTGGTCATTTCAAATGAGAGTGCAGAATGGCTTACAACTTGGCCTTAGAACACAGTTGGTGGCACCCTTCTGCTCCCCTGAAGAGGTTTCTGAGAGCAGCAATAGAGGCATTCATTTCAAAAAGCATTTAGGGACTAATCTGTCCATCTAGTTGATTCATAATAGATAAGCAAAAAGGACAGAGCTGCTGTTTCCACGAAGGTATCTAACAGGGCTTCTCTGATTCTCTCACACCCCATAAGAAACAAAAGCCAAAACAAGAACAAAAGTTGGGACTTTAAGCCTCTAAGCAACATTTCTGACCCTCTGAAACTCTTCATCCTACTCCACTAACTATAGAAAGAGTACTCACTAACCTCACCGTGGTCTGAGCTCCTGCCTTGGGATACCTTGTCTGAAAAGTTTCCCTCCCTGCCTCTCTCCACACCCTTCTTGGCAGAAACCACCTTGCGGCTCCACTACTGCTATAGCCTGGGGCACCCTTACGGTGCGCGCATCTCAGGCCACTTGCTTTGAAGAAGTGTAAGGCGAGGAAGGTTTTGGACTCTAGAAAAGGGGTAATCACACATTTCTCCTTTAACTGGAGTACCCCAGAAAACTGAGTTGAAAAGTTAAAAGTCCCTCAAAGTCTATCTCTGAATCGCTTTTGCAGACAGTCAGGAGCACTGAAACAGAACTGGAAATTCCCACTTATGGCAGCCTCCGGGTCGTCAGATGCTCTGTCAAACTTTATTAACTACCCCATGAGCCGGGAATGGGGAGTCGGGAGTGCTCACGCCTGTATCCCCAGCTCTCAGGAAGCTAAGGCTGGAGGATCTAGAATTCAAGGACCACTTTGGCTACAAAGTGAGTTCGAGACCAGTGAGTTCAAGACGCAAGTTACGTCTCAAACAAACAAACAAAAAACCACCACCATCTGTGAAAGTTCACACAGAGAACAGCACAGATGGGTGGAACCTCGGGGAAGCTCCGTCTCCCGGCCACGCCCCACAAGGCCCAGAGTGCTGCCCAAGGACAGGAGAACTGACCTGAAGGGCAGCGGGCCCGGCAGGACCGAACAGGACAGAAGCTGAAGCAGCCGGCCGAAGAGTCTAGCAAAGCCGGAACGAGTCGATGGGAATCTCTGCAGGATTCAAGTTCCAGCAGCTTCCGCCCGCCAAAGGAATCAAACCTCGCGGGCCGGAAGAGGCGGGGCCCAAGGGAGCCCAGTCCCAGGGAGGTGGG
>NW_022196900.1:5219493-5222720 GCF_008632895.1 Mastomys coucha | reverse complement strand
GTAGGCTCAAACTTGTGATGGGATACTAAATGTGTTGGAGGATGTCAAACGCTCAGGATCAGAGATGGTCAAGTCTTTAAGACACTGACTGAAGACTTAAGGCCTTGCCTGTCCTTTCTTTTTCTTTAAGAACATTTTTATTTTAAGCCAGGCAGTGGTGGCACACGCCTTTAATCCCAGCACTTGGGAGGAAGAGGCAGGCAGATTTCTGAGTTCGAGGCCAGCCTGGTCTACAGAGTGAGTTCCAGGACAGCCAGGGCTACACAAAAAAACCCTGTCTCGAAAAACCAAAAAAAAAAGAGTATTTTTATTTTAAATAAATAACTTTATTCTTCAACAATTTCATATATGTATACAATGTATGTTGATCATATTCATTTTATTCTCCCTTCTTGCTCCCCACACCACCCAAAACCCTCTCTCATCTTCACTTCCCCTCCTTTTCTTTTTTAATAATTTGCCATTACTAACTGCAATGTGCATATCTCTTAGGGGCACGGAAAATTTTTCCAGAAGACATTGTCTTGTTAAGTTTTCACATAATTAACTCTCTTATGTTCTCCTTAATTTTTCATTTTCATTACATTTATTTATTTGTGTGTGTGTGTATGCGTGTGTGTGTGTGTGTGTGTGTGTGTGTGTGTGTGTGTGTGTGGTGTTTGGACATGACAGTTCACACCTGTGGCAGTTAGAGGACAACTTCCAAGAGTTGGTTCTCTCTTGCCACCCAATGGATCTAACTAATCAAGTCAAGCTGTCGACTTGGCACCAATTACCATTAGCCATTGACCCCTCTTCTTCCTGGTCTTTTTCCCCCTTCTGGTTCATGGGAGGGCTCTCCCTGGCCTTGAAATTCTAAGCAAGAGCTCTAATCTTGTGCTGCTTTCCCCCAACCTGTCCATTTCAGAATTCTTACTAAAATCTGTTGCTACGAGTTATAAAACCTTAGGAACTAAATTAACTATCCATCAAGATGCTAGCAATATGGCTTATCAGGTGAAGATACTTGCCACCAGCCCTGACAACCTAAATTCAATCCCTAGAAACTCTGACTTCTTTGTTCACCCCTCCCTGCAAACAAATACATAAATGTATTTTGAAAAAGAAAGAAAAATTCAATATACCATAAACACCCAGTATGCCAATAGAAGTATTTTTTTATCATAGCATCCTTATTGTACCCAGTCATAAGCTTTGTTATTATAAAACTTAGATAGGTGGCATGAGTTAAATTGTAGTGACAGCCCAAACCAGAAAAATATTAAGAGTTACAGCCAGCTGGGCAGTGGTGGCGCACGCCTTTACTTCCAGCACTTGGGAGGCAGAGACAGGTGGATTTCTGAGTTCAAGGCCAGCCTGGTCTACAGAGTGAGTTCCAGGACAGCCAGGGCTACACAGAGAAGCCCTGTCTTATTAAAAGAAAAAGAAAAAGAACAAAAACAAACAAACAAAAGAGTTACAGCCATGGGGAAGAAAATGTAAAGTATATATGCATATGTATCTGCTTCTTTATAATTAGTTGACATACAGCAATTAATTCACATCCTCATGGACTGGCTGGTTTCGAAAGTGGCTACCAAAGAGACAGAGAGTACCAATGTACAGAGCTTTTTAGTGAGCCCCTCACCACCACAGATAATAATACAGAGGAATACAGCACGGGGCATTCCCTAGTGCAGTTTGGTGAACCTAGTATCAATGGACATATTTGGAGTCCCAATCTCTTTCATGAAGCCTGTCCAAGGGCAGGCTTCTAGAAGCCTATTTCATAGATGAGCTTGTGTTTGTTATTGGAGGGTGGTTCAGTCACTATTTATTGATGGCAGACTGGCCCTTCTCACTGCATTTCTATAAAGGACCTATTACACTGGGTCCCGGTTTTGGTTAGTTTTTTGTCAACTTGACACAAACTAAAGGTATGTGGGAAAAGGGAACGTCAGTTGAGAAAATGCCTCCCATTGGATTGGCCTATAGGCAAGCAAGAAGAGCATTTTCTTTTTTTCTTTTTCTATTTTTTAGTTTTTATTTTATTTTATGTTATGTTTTATGTATATGTGTGTTTTGCTTGTGTATATATCTGGGCACCACATGTGTGCAGTGACTGTGGAGGCCAGAAGAGAGCACTTCAGATCCCCTGAAACTGGTTTAGGAACCACAGGGATGCTCGGAATTGAACCCCTGTCCTCTGGAAGAGCAGTCAGTTTTCCTAAGCACTGAGAGCCATCTCTTCAGTCCTTATGCAGGGCATTTTCTTGATTGATGATTGATGTGAAAGCTTCAACCTGTTGTGGGTGGTGCCACCACTGAGCAGGTGGTCCTGGGGTGTGTAAGAAATCAGGCTGAGCAAGTCATAAGGAGCAAGCCAGTCAGCAGCACTCCTCCATGGTCTCTACTTTAACCCCGCCTTCCTCATTCCTGCATTGAGTTCTGTCCTTGCCTTTTCCCAATGGTGTGGTTTAAGCCAAATAAACCCTTTCCTTCCCAGATTGCTTTTGGTCATAATGTTTTATCATAGCAATAGAGAGCAAACTAGAATACTCCTAGATCTTTAGTTTATTATAGTTTATTATTTTTAGGGTGCTGGATAGAAGATTTTCAAGCATAGAAAAAAAATAAGGTAACATAAAGGATGGAAATATGGGGCTGGCAAGATGGCTCAGCAAGTAAGAGCATTGACTGCTCTTCTAAAGGTCCTGAGTTCAAATCCCAGCAACCACAATGGTGGCTCACAACCATCAGAAATAGAGATCCAATGCCCTCTTAAAAAATAAGAGAGAGAGAGACGGTTTGCTTGCTAACTGGGGACAGAGTACAGTAGCAGAGACCTGTCTGTATGTGTCCCCAGAGTCCATGACAACACTACAAAAATGCATTAAATAATAGAATGACGTTGTGTTGTTTTTAGGTGGTTTTGAATAGCTGATGTGTTAAATCACCCAATTATTTCCAATCCACTAGATACTTTTTGTACCGGTTAGGTTTTTTTGTCAACTTGACACAAATCAGGGTCATCTGGGAATGGAGAAAATGCTTCCATCAGATGGGCCTGTGGGCAAGGCTGTGGTGCGTTTTCTTGACTAGTAATAGACATGGGGGAGCTTGCAGTCCACCGTGGACAGAGCCATCCCTGGGCGGTAGTACCAAGTTATATGAAAGAGCAAGCCGGGCGGTGGTGGCACACACCTTTAATCCCAGCACTTGGGAGGCAGAGGCAGGCGGATTTCTGA
>NW_022196900.1:5217716-5219321 GCF_008632895.1 Mastomys coucha | reverse complement strand
AAAAAAAAAAGCCAAAAAAAAAAAGATTTGAAAACTGCAGATGCAGCTTCACATCTAACTAGTACCCTCAGAGCTCCCAGGGACTCAACCAACAACCAAGGAGTACACATGGTAGGACTAATTGTTCTGGCAGCATGTGTATAGTAGAGGATCGCAAATTTGATCACCAATGGGAGGAGAGTCCCTTGGCCCTGTGAAGGTTCTGTGCCCCAGTGTAGGGGAATGCCAGGGCCAATAAGTGGGAGAGGGTGGGGTGGCAAACAGGGGGAGGGGGAGACAGCAGGGGTTTGTTCTTGTTGGTTTTGGGGGGATTTGGGGGGGGGGAACTGGGAAAGGAGAAATCACATGACATGTAAATAAAGAAAATATCTAATTAAAAAAAATTCTAAAAAAAAGAAAGAACGTGCAAGCTGAGTGACCCAGTAAGCAGAACTCCTCCAAGCTGAGTGACCCAGCAAGCAGAACTCCTCCAGTGCAAGCTGAGTGACCCAGTAAGCAGAACTCCTCCAAGGCATCAGTTTCTACTTCCAGGTTTCTGCTTTGACTTCCTGCTCTGACTTCATGATGAGCTATAAGGTAAAATAAACCATTTCTCTGCACATTTCTTTTGGTCATAGTGGTTTTTACAGCAATAGAACCCTAACTAGTAGGGGGTGGAGAGATGGCTCAGAGGAGCACTGGCTGCTCTTCTAGAGGACCTGCGTTCAATCCCCAGCACCGACAGGGCAGCTCACAACTGTCTGTAACTCCTGTTCCAGAGGATCTGACACCTTCATACAGACATGCATGCAGGCAAATCACCAATGTACATAAAATAAATAATTTTTAAAAAAAGAAACCTAACTAATATACCTTTGAACAAATGATGCTACAACTTACTTTTAAAAGGTTTACAATTTTCCTGTTTGTTAGTCTTAATTTGCGCTGAGGGTAGCATGATTACCCGCTGGCTGAAAATAATAAATCTTTCTCCACTCCAGCCTGAGAGATGACTCAGGGGGTGACGGTGCTTGTAGACAAGACTGGTGACCTGAGATCCCTTGAACCCACAGGGTGGAAGACAAGAACGAATTCCCAGAACTCTGACTTCTACATGTGAGCTGTGGTGCATGCTATCCGCCCCTCAAAAAAGATGTAATAAAAACTAGTAAGTCTGCTCCACTCTTAAAAAAAAATTTATTGATCGGGAGCGTAGGCATGTTTGTAATCTCAACACCTCAAATGTGAAGGCAGGAAGATCAGGAACTAAAGGATACCTTCAACAACATAGAAAGTTTGAGGCCAGCTTGTGTCACATCAAACCTTGTCTTTAAAAAGAACAGCCAAGGGGTTGGAGAAAGATGGTTCAGCAGTTAAGAGCACTGGCTGCTCTTCCAGAGGACTTGGGTTCAATTCCCAGCAACCACATGGCAGCTCACAATTGTCTGTAATTCCAGTTCCATGGAGATCTGACACCCTCACATAGACATGCATGCAGACAAAACACCAATGCACATAAAAATGTTTAAAAAAATAATAATAATAAAAATAAAAAGTTAGCCGGGCAGTGGTGGCCCACGCCTTTAATCCCAACACTTGGGAGGCAGAGGCAGGCAGATTTCTGAG
>NW_022196900.1:5150915-5217525 GCF_008632895.1 Mastomys coucha | reverse complement strand
AAAAAAAAAACAAAAAAAATAAAAAAATAAAAAATAAATAAAAAGTCAATAGTAGTACACAGCGTTAGTCCCAGTGCTTGGGAAGCAGAGGCAGGTGGATGACATAGAAACTTAAGGGTTCTTCAGAAAGTCAGTTGTGCTGGACACAGTAAAGGCTAAGGCAGACTCATGAAGGAACGTTTGGCTGGCTGGAGAAGACATAGGAGAAAGATGTTCTGCTAAAACAAGCACGTGAAGGGCACGTAATGAATGAGTTTTGCTAATAACACACGTATTGGCCCACCTTACATGTGTAGTTGAGCTCCACTTGCTGGGACTCCATAGAGAAAAATGTGTCAAAAAGCCTCTGGTGATGTGCTACAGTTTCTTGCTCCTTCCATGAATTCGGACTGACTGGCAGAGTGATGTCAGCTGAGACGGGCTTATGTGCTGAGGTAAGACACATGCTGAAGGAAGGAAGACCCATGGAGGACCCATTATGTTTGGAGAGTATAAATAGGACTCGACAGACAGTGATGGAGGCTGAGACAGGCTTGCTTATAGAGCTAGCTGTGCAACACGTGTTGGTCTCTTCTCTTCACTGATCTTCACTTAGCTGAGAGAGGCACAGCCAAGAACTGCTCCTGATGTCCCTGCTGGTCCAAATCCCTTCTGCCTTGCTATTCCTGCTACGTTGTGCCACCTGCTGCTATCCCAACACTACTGAACTAAAACTGCTGGTATATCTATGAAGCGTTTGAGAGTGGATCGAGCTGCCGCTGCTGACTCCTATACACTGAGCTGACAATTTCCAGACAACACAGATGTGAGTTGCTCTAAAAACCCATTTCTAATCAGGTCCACTTCCCCTGGACCCTTTCTTTTCCACTATCTCTTGTGGGTGGTGGGCTAGAAGGCAGATTAAAACAGTTAAGGACCATCATTAAAAATAGAGTTTTGAAAAAATTAAAGTTGCTGGTGGATTTCTAGATCTCTGTGAGTTCAAGGCCAGCTCTGGTTTACAGATCAAGTTCCAAGACAAACTCTATCTCAAAAAGCCAAACAAGGGCTGGAGAGATGGCTCAGAGGTTAAGAGCACTGACTGCTCTTCCAAAGGTCCTGAGTTCTAACCCCGGCAACCACATGGTGGCTCACAACCATCCATAATGAGATCTGATGCCCTCTTCTAGGGTATCTGAAAACAGCTACAGTGTGCTTACATATAATAAGTAAGTAAATATTTTTTTTTAAAAAAAGGCAAACAAACAAACAAAAAAGCCAGAAACCAACAACCAAAAATAGTTATCATATATAAAATACATCCTTTGCAGCTAGTCAAAGTTATCATGAAAAATTCAATGTCTACTTAAAATTTTCAAGATGATTTTGAGTGAACATATACAAAATAGTTTGAATATCACCACATTAAAAACAATAATCAGACCAGGTGGTGGTGGCACACAACTTTAATCCCAACACTCAGGAGGCAGAGGTAGGTGTATCTTTGTGAGTTCAAGGCCAGCCTACAGAGTGAGTTCCAGTACAGCCAAAGCTACATAGAGAAACTCTGTCTCAAAAAACAAGCAAACAAGCAAACAAAAACAAAGGAAGAAAGAATAATTCTACAGTAGAAGAAACAATCCAGTTCAGGAAGGCAGGAGCCATGAGACTCTGTGCCCAAAAAAACAAAGTCTGACCCTCCGTGAGCTTATTTCCTTGTTCAGGCAATAAGGAAGCTGAATTCCTACTCTGCTGCTCCCTGTTTCAAGAGTGTCTCAACTCTTCACTGGTCAGGCCATTTAAAATGGAACATCTCTACCGATAACACCACCATTCGTGGCAGTGATAAAACCCACTACAGTTTTGCAAACAACTAATGCACACATACATGTGTAGTCCCTTTACACAAGTGCCTGCCCTGTCACACAGGATAATCTGCGCCCTTGTTCTCTCAGCAGTCACCAGTGTCTACCCTTTGCCAGGCCCTTTTCAAGGCACTGCCAGAGAAAAGAAGAAAAGAGATGTGACTTCTGCCCAAGGGAGCTCAGAGACGATGTGCAAAACTCATAAACAAGCAAGCAGTGCTAATAAAGAACCAGCTAGAAGTACTATTATGAGTGTATGCTGCCAGCCATGCAGGGTAGAGCTCAAAGAGGAACTCTAACCAGAATTGGGACATCCTAGCACTAGATCTTGAAAACAAAATGCCAAAAGAGAGAGAGAGAGACAGAGACAGAGAGACAGAAAGAGAGAGACAGAGAGAGACACAGAGAGAGAGAGTCAGAGAGACAGACAGAGAGAGAAAGAGAGAGAGAGAGAGACTGACAGACTGACAGACACAGACAGGGGGAAAATAAGTGTGCAGAAAGGTGGGGGAGAGCGAGTTGGGTGGACAGGGAGAGGGAGGGGATGGTAAGAAAGGAAGACCTGTTCAGCAGAAGAGGAGCATGGGATACAGAGGACATACAAGACAGAAATGGCTGACACACAGGAGATCCAGTGTGAAAGGTTTGGGTACTAGCCTTCTCTCTGGGGGATGCTGGCCAGGAGACAGAGATGAACAAATACGCATTTCAGAGAAAGCCAGAGCAGCCACTGAGCCAAGAATGTGCCTAGGAGTGGGTTGGTGGTGTGGTCTCTCATGTTGGCATGAAAGCCCTGAATCCCCGTGGCCATGTGTGACTGAGTCATCAGTACAGTAGGAGAGAAGAGCTGCAATCCACACGGCAAAGGTGCTGTTCAGAGCAAGATCCTCTGTCCTCTGAGGTAGCCCAGCCCAGCCAACCTCAGACTATAAACCGCATGCTGAGGTCACCCGGAGTGGCCAGCCTCAGACTATAAACCTCATGAAGTTTATAGCCAACCTAATTACAAACGGAAAACCACACAAAATTAAAACTCATGTGGCAGTTCTGCTGAGGATGTATACATGAATATACCTATCATTTTGTGGGTACAGGTGCGTATGCAGATGTGTGTGCAGGCACTGGGTGTCTTCGTCAATCGCTCTCTAATGGGATGAAATTTTTTTAATCTACTTTTTAAAAAGCTGAGTTTAGAGCCCTGGAGATGTCCCAGCAGGTGAAGGTGCTTGCTACCAATGACCTGAATTCAACACACCCAGAATCCACATGGGAACTGGAGAGATGGCTCAGTGGTTAAGAGTACGGACTGCTCTTCCAGAGGTCCCAGGTTCAACTCTCAGCACCTACATGGCAGCTCACAGCTGTCTATAACTCCAAGATCTGAAACCCTCACGTAAAGACATACAAGTAGGCAAAACACCAACTCACATAAGATAAAACAATACAAAACCTAGAATCCACATGATAGAAAAACAGAAATCATTCCCATAAGTTGACACACACTTACACACACACACACACACACCCTTAATAATTGATAAGCAAATTAGAAATATTTACAAGCTGGGCGGTGACGACAGTGCCTTTAATCTGAACATTCTGGAGGCAGAGGCAGCTGGATCTTTGAGTTCAAAGCCAGCCTGATCTACAGAGTGAGTTCCAGGACGACTAGGACTACACAGAGAAACCCTGACTCAGAAAACAAAAACAAAAACAAAAACAAAGGGGAAAAATATGTGTTACCTGGGCAGCCTCCAATTCATCCCATAAATATTTGCTAATCACTTTTAAGGAATATGTCAGTGTTATAATTGTATGGTATTTATATGTTAAATTTGTATTGCATTACTCTGTGTGCTTGTGATAAATAAATGGGTGAAATAATAAAATACTCAGAGCAAAGCTGAGTGTGGGGTGCCTGACTCTAACCCCAGCACTCAGGAGGCCAAGGCAGGAAGGCCCTGTTGGTGAGATTCGGATTCTTGGGCTATGTAACAAAACCCTGTTGCAAAAAGAAAATGTTCAGGGTTTTGATTTTGAAACAAAGTCAGGGATTTGTGAAATGTTCTGATTCTGGTCAGTGAACTACGAGATATGGGTAAATATCCTAATCTAGAGGAAACATACTGAATTCTTTATATATATTCTACATTAAATGGTTCACAACATGTCCTCCCACTCATCTCTGAGCATAATCCATTATCCTTGTTGCAGTTGTTACTTGCATGATGTCAGGCCTTCTGACTACCAGTAGTTCCTCATCGAAGGAGTGGCTGGGGAGGGTTAATGGATTCTCACCTGAGTTCCTCCCTGTCCCCTCTCTGCCTCTAAGACCTCTGCTGTCACTGTACCCTAATTGCATCAGAACTGGGGGTAGAGTGCATTGATCATGGGTGTTAAACTGGAGAGGAGGAGACGATCTACACAGCTACAGGGAAGTCATCCTCCATGTCGGAGTGTTCCTGTCGAGTGGTGCTGTTGCTTTGGGGTCACCAGTGTTCCCTAAGTGACCCCTCACCCATGCTCCCTAGGTGACCCCTCACCCATGTCTCTGTAAGCCAAATAACATATTGGCTCCCCACATTAAGACTTTGGAGGAATCCTAATCTGATTTGTCTCAGTGCCATGCAAGAAGAGTCAAAAAAAATTTTTTTTGAGACAGGGTTTCTGTATAGCCCTGGCTGTCCTGGAACTCACTCTGTAGACCAGGCTGGCCTCGAACTCATAAATCCGCCTGTCTCTACCTCCCAAGTACTGGGATTAAAGGTGTGTGCCACCACCGCCCCGGTGAGAGTCAAATGTTTATGTCTTTCCAGGGGACAAGTTCTCAAAATAGAATAAAAAGTAGCCAGCTAGGGCTGCAGCTCATGGCTAAAACATCTCCCTTGCCTAGGCAAAAGCTAGATTTCAATCTTTAGCCCTGGAAAT
Organism: Mastomys coucha; assembly: GCF_008632895.1. Lineage (NCBI taxonomy): Eukaryota > Metazoa > Chordata > Mammalia > Rodentia > Muridae > Mastomys > Mastomys coucha. Next base: position 5,212,753 of record NW_022196900.1, on the reverse strand, counting down.
AAGATTAATTAAGGGGCCTGACATGGTGGTGAGTGTCCTAGCACTCAGTAGGCCAAGACAGGAGGATCATAAGCTCAAGGCCCATGTGGGTTACAGAGTGAGATCAAGAAAAAGTAATTAATCATTTAAACTGTTCCCACTATTGAGCAGAGGAATGGCTTTTTTCATGTAAGATCAGTGTTCAGCTGTACCCCTAGGAGAAATGCAACCTGAAACTTTGTTAAAGAGTTATGTTTTATTAATGAGTTATCACATATCAATTTACTAATTTTCTGTGCTAATAAGGGTGCATTCCAACAATGGCACATGGGGACAATGTGTGCACTGTTAATAGGAGTATGGCAACTGACAATGTGACCCATGACCAGTTGGATATTATTTACCAAATTTGAAAAGACATGAAGCTTTGGTGCAGCGATTCGATTCTAATTGTTTATTATGTAATACCTTTCTTCATATAAAAATAACAAGGATATTCAGTGTACCACTGTCTTTTGTATTGAAACAATTCATATACCCACCATTAAAGAGATATTTGTGGGTTTGGTTTGATATGGTTTCACTGGAGAGTTCAGGCTAGCATATATTTGCTAAGTAAACCAAGGCTGGCCTTGATCTCCTGATCTACATCCTAAATGCTAAGGAAACAGTTTCAACTAAATTATGACGAATACAATCGAAGGATTAGAACAGCTAATGTAAGGAAAGAAAGCCTGGTGGCTCTGTGGTTAGGAGTGCTTGGCACACAAGCCTCACCACCTGAGTTTGATATCCCAAACTCACATACAGAACTAGATGGCATGGCGCGCATCTGTAATCCCAGCATTCCTGCACTCCCATGAGAGAGTGAGACAAGAGAATTGTCTAGAAGCTCATGGTCCACTAACAAGGAGTAAGTAACAGAGACAGAAACAAGAAAGATCTGGCCTCAAAACAGAGGTAGAGCCGGGCGGTGGTGCACACCTTTAATCCCAGCACTTGAGAGGCAGAGACAGGCTGATTTCAGAGGCCAGCCTGGTCTACAGAGTGAGTTCCAGGACAGCCAGGGCTACACAGAGAAACCCTGTCTCGAAACAAAACAAAACAAAACAAAAAAAAAAAAAAAAAAAAAAAAAAAAAACCAGAGGTAGAAAGTAAGAACTGACTCTAAAAGTCACTGTCTGACCTCCACACATGTGCCAGGACACAGAGGAGTTCTGGCATGGTAAGATCTTCAGCCTCCTCCAGAGGGTTGCTGGGAGGAGGACAAAGTGAATTCTCAGGACATGCTGAGAGCCATGCCTGACATTCGAGATGTTCTGTAATAGTTTATTTTATTTATTTTACTCTATTATGTATGACTGTTCTGCAGGTATGTCTGTGCACCATGTGCATGCCTTTCACCTGTGGAGACCAGAAGAGGGTGTTGGATCCCCTGGACCAGAAGTGAGGTGACTATGGACTCAGTAGTTTAATATCCCTAGATGATAGTTTGGTGGGATGGGATTTTGTTTTGTTTGTTAGTTTAAGATGTTTTTGTTTTCATTTTATTGCATTGGTAATTTGACTTCATGTATGCCTGTGTGAAGGTGTCAGACTCCCTGAAACTGAAGTTACAAGACAGTTGGAAGCTGCCATGTGGGTGCTGAGCATTGATCCAAGATCCTCTGGAAGAACAGCCCCTGCTCTTAACCACTGAGCCATCTCTCCAGCCCCAGTTTTGTTGTTTTGTTTTGTTTTTTAAAAACAGAGTTGCTGTGGAGCTCTGGATGGCCTTACTATCACACACTGTTATGCAGCTCTGGCTGGCCTCACTATTTAGCCCAGACTGGCCTCACTCTTGCAGCAACCTCCTGCTTCAGCCCTTTGATTGAGAGGATTATCCACATGTGCTGACATACATAGTTTAATAATCCTGGATGCTGTAAACTATGAGAATCTTGAGCTCAGTGCCTTCTGTCTATTATAATGTGCCATGGAGTCTCTGTATTGGTTTACTATAAAAGGTAGCTTGTTAGACTCTTGAGCAGCTAAGCTGGTAGACTTCTTGCTCAGCATGCATGAATCCCAGCTTCTATCCCAAAGACTGCATAAACCTGGGTCTGATGGCTTGGCTCTCATCCCAGCACTCTGGATAGGGAAACAGAAGGATAAGGAATTCAAGGTCACCTTTGGGCTTCATAGTAAGTTAATGCCCAGTCTAGGATACACAAAACTCTAGGATACAAACATGCTTGTAAATGTCATGTTAAGCAAACATTGTTTAGGCTGGAGAGATGGATCAGCGGTTAAGAGCACTGACAGCTCTTCTGCAGGTCCTGAGTTCAGATCCCAGCAACAACATGGTGGCTCACAACCATCTGTAAAGAGATCAGATGCAGATGCCCTGTTCTGGTATGTGTGAGACAGCTACAGTGTACTTATATATAATAAATAAATAAATCTTATTTAAAAAGTGGTGTCAGGTATAGTAGCACATATGTATAATCCAATCCAAGCTCTTTGAAGGCTGAGGCAGGAGGAGTTTGCAGTCAGGCTGTTTTGCATAGCAAATTCTAGGCCAACCACAGCAGCATAGTGAGACCCCATCTATCTCTCTACCCATTTAAGTAGTGATATAGGCTTAGGGATATAGCTCAGGGGTAGATACCTTTCCTAGTTTAGGCAAGGCCCAGGTTCCATATCCAGCAGCTCAATGTGCCTGGGGGATGGTGGCAATTTATAATCAATTGTAGGAAAATCTTGCTTCCTAGCATCTCAGAGATCGTTCCTTTTGTGCCTATACTGAACTGTTACCACTTGGTGGCAGCATACTCTAACCGCCGATTCCATGTCTTAGAAAGGTAACTACCTTAAAAATGGTAGAGACTGAAAGAGGGCCATCATTATGTAACTCCTGATGGACTTGTACACCACAGCAACATTCATGAACATCCTTGTCATGCAAAAAGAAGGCCAAACCTGAGCTCTGCAAAAGAACACATGCCTCTCATAAGTGAGGCCATTGGTTCAAATGCACTGGATCCAGATTTGAATTTATACACACACACACACACACACACACAGAGAGAGAGAGAGAGAGAGAGAGAGAGAGAGAGAGAGAGAGAGAGAGAGAGAGAGAGAGAGAGAGAGAGAATGAGCAGGTCACAGGACAAATGTAAGTGTAGGTTCTTGTTTTCTACCTTGTTTTGAAGAAAAGTCTCTCTCTCTCTCTCTCTCTCTCTCTCTCTCTCTCTCTCTCTCTCTCTCTTGTGTGTGTGTGTGTATTTTGATTGCATGTGTGTCTGTGTCTATGTCTGTGTTCAGTGTTCATGCCTGGTGCCAGAGGGAGCCAGAAGGGGTTGTCACATCCCCCGAAACTGGAATTACAGATGGTACTGAGACACCATGTGAGTGCTAGGTATAGAACCTTGGTCTCCTGGAAGAGCAGTCAGTGTCCTTAACTACTGAGTCATATCTCTAGTCCCTCAGAGAGTTTGTTATACACTACTGCCTACACCAAGATACCTGGCTCAAGAGCATCCAAGTTCTCTCTGGTCTCTGCCTCTCATCTCTCTGTAGGAATGCTGGGATTCTTGGGATTAAACTAAGGTACTCACACTTACATAGCAAGGACTTTCTTCAATGTGCCTGCACAATCCCCCAATCTTTCAATTTGGGATAGACTCATGATCATATAGGGTTAACTTTCAAAGAAAATGTTTTTAAAGGATACATACAGGAGTTGGGAATTTAGCTCAGTAGTGAAGTGCTTGCTTAACAAACACAGGCACTGTGTTTGGGTCTCAGCTTAGGAGGAGGTGAAGGGGAGATGCATGCAGGATTAGGGAGTGGGTATGGCTCAGTGACAGTGTTTGCCTAGCAATTGTGAAGCTCTCAGCCATGGAAAGAAAGAAAGAAAAGAAAAGGTATACATACACATATATGTGTAGAAAGAGAATATGTATAATATATAATTACATATATTATATTATACACCTATATTAATACACATTGTCTTAGTTAGTGTTTTATTGCTGTAAACAGACACCATGACCAAGGCAACTCTGATAAAGGTAAACATTTCGTTGAGGCTGCCTTACAGTTTCAGAGGTTCAGTCCATTATCATCATGATGGGAAGCATGGCAGCATGCACGCAGGCATGGTGCTGGATTAGCCATCCAGGAGTTCTACATCTTGATCCAAAGGCAGCCAGGAGAGGGACTGTCTCCTCCAGGCAGGCAGGAGGAGGGTCTCTTCCACACTAGGCAGACCTTGAGCACTGAGATCTCAAGCCCACCGCCACAGTGACACACTTCCTCTAACAAGGCCTCACCTCCTAATAGTGCCACTTCCCATGGGCCTAGCATATTCAAACCAACACACCTGTGTTCAAAATTGTGTTATATCCCATAAATTTGAATAATCCCTAATTAAACTTAAAAAGTCTTTGGAGACAGGAGAATCAGGATTCAATGCCATCCTCACAAAGACAGAATTTAAAGCCAGCCTGGACTACTGAGACTTTGTCTCGCCCACAGGATGCCAGGATTACGTACTCACCACTGTCCTTTGTGGGTTTCCTCAAAATCCAGTGTCTGAGTTCTAGTCAAAATGGAACCAGCCTAAACCCCAGTACTCAAATCAGGAACAAAATCATGAACAAAAGTCCTTCCAAAGCTGTGATTAGAGCCTGAGAGATGATCTGGTAAAAAGATGTTGGCCCCACAAGAACCTGTTCCCTGGTCCAATCCCTGGAGCCCAGGTCAAGGTGAAAGGACAGAGCTGACTCCACTGAGATTTCTCCTGGACTCTACACTCCTGCTGTGGCGTCCATGTCCCTCCCACATTAAAACAACAACAACAACAACACATGATCTTGTTATATAGCCTTTGCTGTCCTAGGACTTGATGTGTAGACTTGACTGGCCTTGAATTCCTAGAGCATGAACCTGACCTGCCTCTGCCTCTTAAGTACTGAGATTAAAAGCAATACCCAGTTTTCCCACAATTTTTTAAAAACTGTGATGTAAATCCCTGTCCTCTAATACTCAGGTGACAGAGGCAGAAAGATCATGATTTAAAGGCCAGTCTGGGCTACATATTGAAACACATCTTTTTTTTTTTTTTTTTTTTTTTTTTTTTTTTTTTTTTTTGGTTTTTCGTTTTTGGTTTTTGGTTTTTCAAGACAGGGTTTCTCTGTATAGCCCTGGCTGTCCTGGAACTCACTCTGTAGACCAGGCTGGCCTGGAACTCAGAAATTCACCTGCCTCTGCCTCCCAAGTGCTGGGATTGATTAAAGGAAAAGCGTGTATGCCACCACTGCCCGGCTGAAACATTTCTTAAAAAGAAACAGGCAAGGGCTGGTGAGGTGGCTCAGTGGTTAAAAGCACTGGCTGTTCTTCCCAGAGGTCCTGAGTTCAATTTCCAGCAACCACATGGTGGCTCCCAACCATCTGTAATGGGATCCGATGTCCTCTTGGATGTGTCTGAAGACAGCAACAGCATTCTCAGCTTCAAGTGAGCCTAAGCTACCTGACACTATTAAAAAAAAATACATATAGATAGGGCATTTGAGATTTACTTCTAGACAGTTGGAGAAGAAGGGGACTGGATATGAAGGTAAAAGCAACATTAGCTAAGAGTTAAGAAATGTAGAGGTTGAAGTTTGACATTTACAAGCTTGTCCATCCTTGCTACTCAAAACACCATCTGAGAGCTTTTGAGAGATGCAGAGCCTTGGGTCCTCTTCAAATCTGCTGTGTAGAAGAATCTGCAGTGACCAGATCCCTAGATCTATAATCACACTGAAGCCTTGGAAACACTTAAGTATTCTTTTTCCTTTTGTTGTGTTTGAAATTTCCACAATAAATGATGTAAAGAATGGGATGTAAAAATAGCTCAATGGTATAAAGGTGGCTTGCTGCCAAGCCAAGGTGCCTGAGTTCAAACTCCAAGACACATATGGTAAAAGGAGAGATCCAACTCCTCCTACAGGTTGTTCTATGGCTGCTTACTGTGGCACACACACACACACACACACACACACACACACACACAGGGGAGGGAGAATAATGAAATAAAATTTAACATATAAATACTATAAAATTATAACAGTGAAGTGGCCAATACTCCTTTAAAGTAATTACCAAATATTGATTGGGATAAATATTGATTGGAGGCTGCCCAAATAATAATATTTCTTTTCTTTACCTTTTTTGTTTGTTTTGTTTTGTTTTTTTCAAAACAGGTTTTCTCTGTGTAGCCCTGCCTATCCTGAAACTTCTTCTGTAGACCAGGCTGGCCTTGAACTCAAAGATCTAATCTATCTGCCTCTGCCTCCTGAGTGCTTATAAATATATCTAACTTGCTTGTCAATAATCAGATAAGTGGAGTGTAGCTTTGTGATAAAGCATTCCCTTAATATGAATAAAGTACTCAGGTACCAGAAAAAAAGCATATCCTAACTGCACTACATTCTCATTAAATTATAGCAATTCTGAATGTAGTTCATCTTTGTAGAAGCCTCTACAGCCTTCATTGCATATTTCAGGAGACTAATCTGGAGTATAGGAAAGCCAAATGATTCGTCTGAGACCCCATCACACGGAAGTACAAAATCCCTGATTTCCAGAAGGCATGATGGCTAACACCTGTGATCCCCATAACTGGGAGGCTGACTTGTGGGGTGGGGTGGGGACAAGGGTCACAGACACTTTGAGGTCAGTTTGGGCTACATAGAGAGTCTATGGTGATCTGAAAGAGAATGGCCTTCATAGGGCTTATTTGAATGCTTAGTCCCTAGTTAGTGGAACTGTTTTTTGGAAGGATTAAGAAGAATGGCCTTGTTGAATGTCAATGGGGGATGGGCTTTGAAATTTCCAAAGCCCATACTAGGCCCAGTTTGGCTCTCTGTCTCATGCCTGTGGCTCAGATGTAAACACTCAGCTACATCTCAGTGCCATGCTGTCTGCCTGCCTGCCACCTCCCTCCTTCCATCCAAAACTGGTTTTTGTTTTGTTTTGTTTTGTTTGTTTTTTGGTTTTTTGTTTTTTTCAAGACAGGGTTTCTCTGTGTAGCCCCGGCTGTCCCGGAACTCACTCTGTAGACCAAGCTGGTCTCAAATTCAGAAATCCACCTGCCTTTGCCTCCCAAGTGCTGGGATTAAAGGCGTGTGCCACTACTGCCTGGCCTGCCAGAAACTCTTAAGCAAATTAAATGTTCTTTTCAGTAGGTTGCCTTGGTCTTGGTGTCTCTTCACAGCAATAGAAAACAAACTAAGACATAGTCCAAAGCCAGTATGGACGACAAAAGTAAGAACCTGTCTGGAAAGAGGTGGGAGGGGAGGGAGAGGGGGGAGAGGGAGAAAGAAAGAGAAAAGGGAAGGGGAAGGAAGAGAGGGAGAGAAAGAGAGAGAGGAGAGGGGAGGGGAGGAAAACTCAGGACTTCTAACTCCCAAACCCATTCTTTTTTCTGTCACTGCACCATATTTCTGGAAGTTGAAATGTGGCCCAAGCATCTGTGACTTGCTTTTATAGAATTTGATTTTCTTTTTAGTTTTTTTCATATATATATATTTCTATACACTTCTTTTTTTTCCTTTCTTTTTTTTTTTTTTTTTTTTTTTTTTTTTTTTTTTTGTATAGACAGGGTCTCCCTATGTAACCCTGGCTGATCTGGAGTTAGGTAGATAGTGAGACTGGTCTCCAACATGTGGCAAGCCTCCTGCCTCTGTAAATTACCCAATACCAGAACTCAGTCTTAGCTGTCCTGGACTCACTTTGTAGACCAGGCTGGCCTTGAATTTATGGAGATCCACCTTGCCTCTGACTCCCCAGCACTGGGATTAAAGACATCTGCCACCTTGTCCGGCCCAGTTAAGTTATTTTTACTTTACTTTAAAACTTATTGCTGGGCGGTGGTGGCACATGTCTTTAATCCCAGCACTTGGGAGGCAGAGGCAGGTGAATTTCTGATTTCGAGGCCAGCCTGGTCTACAGAGTGAGTTCCGGGACAGCCAGGGCTATACAGAGAAACCCTGCCTCAAAACAAACAAACAAACAAAAAACCTTATTATTTTATAGCTGGGCATGTCTACTTTTAATCCCAGCACTTGGGATATCTCTGAGTTCATGGCCAGCCTGGTCTACAGAACAAGTATCAGAATCAGAATAGATGTGACTATATTGTATTTTATATATCTGTGTATGTGTGTGCATTTATGCATGTGTGTGTGTGTGTGTATGTGTGTGTGTGTGTGTCTGAGTAGGTGCTTTTATCTGCTGAGCAGTCTCACTGGCCCCACTGTTGGTTTTCTTAAACTATGGAGGTTGGTGTTTGTTTGTGTGTTGTGTTGTGAAAAAAAAAAAAAAAACCCAGTTAGTCTCTGAATGGCTCAAGGCATTTCCCCAGCAAGAAAGCAAATACTATTACCCTTGACTCAGTACTTAGGTTGCTCTTTCAGAAGACCCACATTTATTTCCAGCACCCACATAGTGACTTATAACCATGTGTAACTCTGATTCAAGAGGATCCAGTGTTCTCTTCAAGCACCTCTGCAAGTCCCAGCCAGGCACTGAAAGCACCCATATACATAGAATGATAGAAACCTGCTTGGGCTATATTACAAGTGAGACTCTGTCTCAAGAAGGAGGAAGAAGGGGCAGTGGTGGTGCATGCCTTTAATCCCAGCACTTGGGAGGCAGAGGCAGGCGGATTTCTGAATTCGAGGCCAGCCTGGTCTACAGAGTGAGTTCCAGGACAGCCAGGGCTATACAGAGAAACCCTGTCTCAAAAAAAACAGAACAAACAAACAAGAAGGAGGGAGAAGACAGAGACAGCGAGGGAGGGAGGCAGGGAAGGGGTGGGATGGGAAGCAGACTAAGGCTCTCCTTGCTCAGGATGAACTTTCCAACACATTTTGAGAACTTAAATTTCAAATTTCTTACTCTGTGCCATCCCCAAAACTCCGGCAAAGGGACTTTAAAGCAGGGCCTAAATAAACTTACCAACAAGATCTCCTTGAAGCTGCAGCTTCAAGTCCCATGATTCTTTGCAGTTTTCAGGCCAGAACTGGACTGTGAGCCATCACATCCATCCCAGTTGGTGGGAATTCTGGAGAACGACCCTCCAGGACCATTTTGTTCAGCCTTAGGAAACTCTTCTGTAGTGCACATGAAACTACACACCTCGGGTCACAAAAGGGGCTACCCTTCTGTATTCAGATTACCAAGGTAAATTAGACATGTCTTTCTACCCACCCCCCTCCCCTTAGTTTTGGTGCTAGATTTGAAGCCAAGGTTTTGTGCACACTAAACACATGCTCTGTCACTGAACTACATCTCAAACACTAGTCCCCAGTACACTAAATACATCTCAACTGTAGTCACTGAACTACATCTCAAACACTAGTTCCCAGTAAACACATTATTCTCTATTTCAAAATCAGTCTAACTGTCGGTGCCTCCACCGTCTGTGCTGGTAAACTGCCAGAATTGCCCATTGTGCTCCACTTTTATCGTTCAAAGCCTTTCTAGCCTGCTTCTCCAAACCTTTTCAGAATCCTTCCCACAAATAGTTTTTAAAACTTTTGAAGCATGTGTTCAGGTATAATAGTCACCGCAAACATTCTACTTTTTCTTTTTCCTTCCATTTATTTATTTGTTTATTTATTTATCTATCTATTTATTTATTTAAATTCAAGGTCTCACTGCATAGTCCCGACTGGCCTGGAACTGCTATGTAGACCAGACTGGTCTCAACTCACACAGATCTGCCTGCTTTTGACTTTCCAGGGCTGCGATTAAAGACATGTGCCACCACCTCCAGCCATGACCTCACTTCTTGGTGCAGATTTTCGGTGTAGTCATTTTTTGTCATTGTAACGAAACACCTGAGCAAAGCAACTCAACAGAGTTAAGATTTATTTGATTTAGTAGTATGTCTGTGTTAGGTAAGATTGGTATTAGTTGGCAATTCCACTAGGCTCCTCCCAGGGCCCTAGATATAGCATATGACGTCATCACCAGCTGCGGTCAGGTGTGGGCTGCATATAAAGGGACTGCTTACCACCCCCAGTTCTGTTCCCACGTGTTCCCAGCCGGTCTCTCTCTCTCTCTCTCCCTCTTTTCTGTCCTTCTCTGTGCCGTGTCCTCTTCTCTGCCCCTCATGGCTCTGCTTCCATCTGTCTGCCTGCCTACACGTCTACTCATCGGCCTCTACCTCATCTTCAGGTCCTCAGTTTTCTCCCTTCCCCAAATACCAGATCTGTTGCATGGCTTAATTTCTCAGAGGACGCCTTGGCATGAGCCTGCCAGGTACCCCCTCACCGCATTATATTTATTAACAGTTGGTTTGTGCAGGTGCTAGTGGAAGTCAGAAAAGGGTTTTAAATCCTCGGAAGATGGAGTTACAGGTAGTTGTTAGCTGTTGCTGTCCAGCAGCAACGTTAAAAGAGGTAGGGTACCTGGAAAATGAAGTTAGAAAGAAGAGCAGCAGCAAGAGAGAGTTAGGCAAAAGACAGAGTGGTCACAGGTATACCTGTCCACTTGGTTGGTTTACAAAATTAGACAGGAGTCGTGAATGCTCAGCCATCTTCCATTTAATGCCCTTCCTTTGTTCCCCCAACAGGTATAATACCTGAGGCAAAACCACTCCCCCCAAGTACGTCAGCATGCCAGTCCAATCAGCGAAGTCCTTTTTTCTCTGTGGAGGTGGAGCCTCTGAATGTAACTGGAACCAGGTTGGAGGCGTGTCAAATAGCAGGAGATGGGCAGAGAGGTGTGGTTAAGAGAGGCAGGCTTCAAATCAGAAGGGTAACAGTCAGCCACCCAGCTTGGGTGTTAGGAACCTAACTCAGGCCCTCTGCATGAACAGTGTGCACTTAAAAAAAACTATTTTTATTTTATATTATGAGTGTTCACCTGCATGTATGCATGTGTATCACATGCATGCTTGGTGGTACCCTAGGAGGCCAGAAAAGGATGTGGAATTCCTGCAACTGGAATTAGAGATGGTTGTGAGGCACTATGTAAATATTGAAAATTAAACCTGGCTCCACTGCAAGAACAGCAACTGCTCTTAAACTACTGGGCAATTTCTCCAGTCCCGGAAAAAATGTGTTTTGATTCATAAATATCAATCTATGGAGATGTGGCTCCATTGCTTCTGAGCCTCTGGAGGCAGGAAGCAGAATTCCTGGATAAGAAACATGTCGGGGAGCAAAATGCCCCACTTTATGGTGGACAGGAATCAAAGAGAGAAGAAAATAGAGAGTAGACACCCCCTCCAAACTGTGTGCTCAGTTAGCACACATCATCTTAGAGACCCAACTATGAAGTCACAGATGTAGTGACACATTGATGAACTTAGTGACCTCACAACTTCATCACCACACAATAGCACCACCAGACTCCCAATAAATGCCCTTTAGGGGGGACATTTCCAATCTAAACCCTAACACCGCTATTTACTCCTTATCCCACAAAGAGTGACCTAGAAGTAGACTAGGGAAACAGATAAAAGAAAAGATTCCTAGCACTTGGGAGGCAGAGGCAGGCAGATTTCTGAGTTCGAGGCCAGCCTGGTCTACAGAGTGAGTTCCAGGACAGCGAGGGCTATACAGAGAAACCCCGTCTCAAAAACAAACAGACAAAAAAAGACAATTACTTAGATAAACTGTTAAATATTTCTAATGAACTTAAACACTTACTTACCCAGTAACTTAGCAGCCACCCTCCCAGGAAATATGAACACATCCCTCTGTCTTAGGGTTTTATTGCAGTGAAGAAATACCATGACCAAAGCAACTCCTATAAAAGCAAACATTTAATTTGAGCTGGCTTACAATTTTAAAGGTTCAGTTCATTACCATCATGGTAGGAAGCATGGCAGCTTGCAGACAGACAAGGGGCTGACAGGAGCCAAGAGCTCTATCTACATCTTGATCCAAAGGCAACCAGGAGAGATTCTGTTTTGCAGGCAGCTAGGAGAAGGCTCTTTTCCACACAGGGTGGAACTTGAGCACTAGGAGCCCTCAAAGCTACACAGTGACACACTTCCTCCAACAAGGCCACTCCTCTTTGTAGTGCCACTTCCTAGGGGCCAAACATATTCAAACCACCACACCCTCACAATGTTGAATAATGTTCATATTTCTTTACCATACTTTAAACTTGGAACAAATCTAGCAAGGACATGGATAAACATCGTCACACAATGAAATACTACTCACCCACGAAAAGAAACTATGATCTCATGCAAACGCACATGAATCAAAAAGCCATACTGGGTGAGAGCAGCATGACACAGACTGGTTCTGTAGGATTCCATTGTCAGGACACTCAAAAGGGTACAACTGATCTGAAATCAGAGCAACTACCTCTGGGAGGTAGAGAGGGTGGGGATGTAAATGGGGTAAGAGAACTTTGTGCTCTATGTGTGTATGTGTGCTTGCATGTGTGTGAGGATGTGTGCATGGTTGCATATGTGTGTTTGTGCATATGTGTACCTGTGGAAGCAGGAGGTCAAACTTGGGTGACATTCCTCAAGAGCAGTCTATCATGGGTTTTTTGTTTGTTTCTTTCTTATTTATTTATTTATTTTTAATAACTTTATGTATGTATTTCAGGGTCACTGATGATCCTCTCAAATTCTGGGATTACTGGTATGTAAGCCACCACACCCAATTTTATGCAGATAGGATTGAACCCAGGGCCTGACTCATGATGCTAAGCAAGCTCTCTATCAGTGGCTCTATGTTCCCAGCCCTCCACTATTCTTAGAACAGCTTAATGTAGAATACCAATTGTTTTAATTAGGGTTATGTGTTAGCTAATGTATTGCTATGGAAGAAATTGCTCCCCAATGTGAGTTGCATTAAAACAATCGCTGATATTTATTTTATTTCATAGCTCCTGTGGGTTGGGGTATTACACAGGCCACACAGCTACAATGGCTTGCCTCTGCTCCATGCTGCCTGGGATTTTGCTTGGAGGACTTGAAGGCTGGGGACTGGAGCCACCTCAAGGCTTCTTCACTTACACCCTCTGCACGTGCCCTTGTCAAACAGTTTCCTGACAATATAGGTTGAGTTTTGGAAGCAATGGTCAAGAGATAGGATAGTGAAGGAAACTGGACCCTTTTATGCCTCAGTCTCTGAAGCCTCAGAGGGTCAAACACTACACTGGTTACAACAATCAGGAGACTGACCTACATAAGAGGTGTGAACACACTCATCTATGGAGGAGGAGAGGATCAGTGAAGTGGTAAATAAATTGGCAGAGCCATCTTTGACAAGCACAATGAATCTATAGATCGTTGTTGTTTCATGCTACAGAGAACCCAAACCTAAACTAGCTTTAATAGAGGAAACATATTAGCTCACATACATAGAAACTCTGTGGTACTGCCCACTCCAGAGAAGGCTCAAATGACTCAAACTATGTCATTAGAACAATTCTTTTCATCTGTGGCTCCAGCTTTCTCTATGCCGCATCGAGCCTCAGGAGAGACCCTCAAGGAGCCAAGAGGCTGCCATTGCTCCAGCCATAGACCTCATGTTGTTCAATGGCCATGGGAAAAGAGACTTGTTCTTCTCTCTCCAGGGCATGTCTTGCAAACATGGATTTCTATAGCTCTAATTGTCCCGACTCTGCTCTTGGGCTCAATACTGAAAAGATCACTGTCCTTCAGGGAATGTTCTATGTGAGCTGGCTTAGGCCCTCCTTAGTCACGTGCCCACCTCCAAAACCAGGAACAAGATTAGCCAGCATTGCCGTAAATCACAAGTCTCCTGTAACAGGGATGGTGTCAGCCACAGGGACACCAGAGTTTGCCAGGAGCTGCCAGCAGAGAGTTATTTTTCTCACATGTCAAGATCCACACAGTTCCAGGTGTTAATCTAGAGTCTGAAGAACTGGGATTCTCTTGATCTCTTTTCACCCTCTCACGGATGGATGCCCAGTCTACCTGGTCATCGGGTGTGCTTTGTGCTGCGTATGCTTGCTTTGCCACTGCTTGTTTTAAGGCGACTGGGATAGTGAGCGGGGGTGGGGCAGGCAAGTAGGAAAGAGAAGCAAGAATGTGAGCTGGGTGTTCCGCCTACATCAGTCACCACACATGGAAATGAGTCAGCTAATCCATGCCATGCCAGTGTCTCTTCAATAGCAAAATGGGGTGGGGGCACTTTCTGTAAGAAGGTCACTTCCCCAGTTTCTTCTTATTCTCAAGAGTTCTTCTTCTTTTTCTCTTTCAAGAAGTTAGTGATCAAAGGAAACCCAACCCCACAGTCTTCTTAGTAGTAACTGTCAGGTTCTGTAGAAATTTAATTCTTTTTTTCTTTTTTTTCTTGAGATAGGGTATCATGTAGCCCAGGCTGGCCTTGAACTCCTGATCTTTCTGCCCCCGCCTCCCAAGTGCTGGTGTCACAGGTATGCCCCACCACACCAGACTTTCAGCTATCTTCTTGTTGAGTTTGTGCTTTGAATTCACAGTGTTGTTGTGATCTCCTTTTGTTGACTCTCTGGTTGTTCAAACTCCATTTGTTTAGCCTTTGTGACTCAGGGCCCCCTTTCGGGTTTTCACATCTCTGATCACACCATTTGCATCTGAGAAGTTGAGGACCACCACCTTCTGGTCCTCACCATGCACCTCTCTGGTCCCTCATCTTCTGTTTTGATGTCTCCTACATGTGTATGCATGCCTTATGTGCATATGGAAGCCAGAGGACAGCTTTGTGGATTTGGTTTTCTCCTTCCATTGTTTATGTGGGTTCTGGAGTTTGAACTCAGGTCAAACCACCTTTACCCTCTGACCTCTGAGCCATCTCTCTGGCCCAACACCATCATGTTTCTCATGTTTCTTAAATTAGTCCCTCCTGCTCACACTTATTACTATTTTTTATTTTTTAATTTATTTTTATTTTATGTGCTTTGGTGTTTTTATTGTATACATGTCTGTGCGAGGGTGTTGGATCCTCCTGGAACAGAGTTACACACCGTTGTGAGCTGCCATGTGGGTATTGGGAATTGAACCCCGGTCCTCTGGAATTGCAGCTAGTGCTCTTAACCCCTGAGCCCTTAACTCCAGGCTCTTGAATAATTATAATTTTGTGGAGCAGGGGACATGCTGAAGCTACTGTGGATATCAGAGACAACTTGGGGACATCGATTGGCTTTATCCTTTCACCATGTAGGTTCTGAGGGCAAAATCCAGGTTGTCATACTGGATTTTGGAGCAGGTACTTCACCAACTGAACTATAGCCCAGCCCCATTTTTATTTATATTATAAGAAAACTTAAGAGTCTGTGCATAGTCACACATGCCTGTGACCCCAGCCCTTGGAAGGTGTAGCAGAAAGAGCAGGAATTCAAAAGCAGCCTGGGCTGTGTGGCAATTTTGACCACCATGGGCTATATGAGCTCTCTGCAAAGAGGAAGAGGAAGAGGAGGAGGAGGAGGAGGAGGAAGAAGAAGAGGAGGAGGAGGAAGAGGAAGAGGAGGAGGAAAAGATGAGAAGGAAAAAGAGGAAGAGGAGGAAAAAAAAGAAGAAAGGAAGGAAGGAAGGAAAAGGAAGGGAAAAAGAAGAGCACAGATTGATACTTTTCTTGTAAATTTGGCCTGTCCCTGTGTTGTTCAGTAGTGGTTTTCTTTAGGTAAATAACTAAATAGACATGCCTTGCCTCAGATTTGTTTTGCAGTATGAATAATGCATGTTCTGCGTTCCTGTGGCTCGCACTTGCCTGTTGTCTCTTCCTAAAGGTTATGTTTTCTGTTTCTGCTCACTCATATGTTGCATACACTCGACACAAATACACACTTGACTTCCATCTAGTACACACATGGACTCTCTTGATGCACCCTGCTTATTAGTTTAAATTCCACTGGTTGAGCACGTGGGGATTTCTAAGCTTGAGTTCCATGATGGAAAGCCCTGTAGAGGTCCTTGATATGCTTCATGAAGGAGACACGGAGAGGCTGAACCGTAGCAACTGACTTTAGGTTTGAAGTCCCCATCACCCACAGGGAGTACCCAGCTTATTAAGCTCCAGTGTCTCATGTCTTACACTCGTTCTCCTGAGCTAGACACTGTTCTAAGCACGGGAAAGTCAGTAGGTGCCTGATAAACACAACTCTTGGTTTCAAGATACACATGCTGGTATTGTCTAGAGCCTCACATTTGGCTTACCATCTTCCTTTCCTTACCATGTCACATTCTAACATGCACCCCAAATCCTTCCGCCACGCATTGGCCTGGTTCATCCTGTGTGTGTGTGTGGGGGGGTGTATGTATGTATGTATTTATGTATGTATGTATGTATGTATTTGTTTGTTTTCTAGGACTAGTGGCGGGACCCAGGGCCTCAGGTATTCTAGGTAAGCACTCTACCACAGATCTGTACTTAAAATTGTAGTACTTTTTCTATCCAAAGTACATGGTAGCTCTTGGCAATACATCCCTGACCCTGACTTGGGTCCAGGCAATTGTTGATCTCACACAGTACTTACAGTTTGAAAAGACACGCCAGAATATTCATTACATCCATGTGGGCTTGTGCCAGAGAAAAAGAGAAAGAGGAGAGTGGCAAGCCCCATATGTGCCATGTCTCCTTCCAGATTCAACAGTTATGTAAGCCACTGTTCCATTAAAGGAGGTCCCTCCATAAAAATACATGAAACCCTGTATAGAAAGGTTCTGGCCTCAGCAAGGTCTCTGAGACACTTGCCTCTGCCCTCATTACAGTCAAGAATCCCTCTGAACTAAAATGTGCATTCCAATGTTATAAACACCTCTGTGCCAGGGGACGGCATCTTTTCAGAATCCTGTGGGACTGAGAAAGGATGCACTGAGACTCACGCCCATGCCAGATGCAGCTAGTCCCAGAGTGAGTGAGAGATTGTCAGAAAGTGGTAAAATGTCACGGATGGGTTCAGAGCCAGGTGAAACTGCCTTTGTGTAGTATCACGCTGCCACCATTTACTCTGAGAATCCTTGTGGCTTTTTTGTTGTTACAGTTGTTGTTGCTGTTTTGGTTTTGTTTGTGGTAGAAAGGCATGTTTATTTTATGTATGTGTTTATGTGCACCGGTATCCATGGGGGGCAGGATGCATACAGATGTGGAAGTCAGGGGACAGCTTCTGGAATCACTCTGCAGGCAGCACCCATCTTATTTCTTTCAAGACAGTATTTCTGTTTTTTTTTTTTTTTTTTTTGGTTTTTCGAGACAGGGTTTTTCTGTGTAGCCGTGGCTGTCCTGGAACTCACTCTGTAGACCAGGCTGGCCTTGAACTCAGAAATCCGCCTGTCTCTGCCTCCTGAGTGCTGGGATTAAAGACGTGCAATACTCCCGCCTGGTGAGACAGTATTTCTTAGTGGGGTTGCCCTTACCAGCTCTGCTAGGCTGGCTTGCCCAAGAGATCTGCCTGGTTACACTTTTCCAGAATGGAGAATACAACTGAGCACCGCAGCACCCAGCTTCTGGACTTGGGTATGGGGATAAAATTCAGATCCTTATGCTTGCAATGCACACATTTACTCCTGTATGTTCTTTGTACGTACATACGTGTGTATGTATGTATGTACAAGCCACAATGATCATGTGCAAGTCAGAGGATATCTTACAAGAATCAGTCCTCTCCTTGGACCACGGTGAGCCTCAAGGATCAAACTCAGATCATCCAATTTAGCAGCAAACACCTTTACTTGCTGAGCCATCACATTGGCCCCTGGGGGGTGAGGAGCAAGTTTTGTTTTGCCTGCCTATGTAGTTCCAGCTGGCCTCAAAAGTGTGACCCTCTTATCTCAGCCTCCCGAGTGTAGGACTATAGGTATGCTACCACACCTCGTTTTATATGGTACTGGGACTTGAACCCAGGGCTTCATGTGTATCAGGTAAACACTTTACCAATTGAACTACATGCTCAGTAATGGTTACTCTTCTTATTGCTATTAAAAAAAAAAAAAAAAAAAAAAAAAAAAAAAAAAGCAGAGCTGGTGAGATGGCTCAGCAGGTAAGAGCACTGACTTCTCTTCCGAAGGACCTGAGTTCGGATCCCAGTAACCACATGGTGGCTCACAACCACCTGTAATGAGATTGGACACCCTCTTCTGAAGACAGCTGCAGTAAATTATGCCGGAGCAAGTGGGGCTGGAGTGAGCTGGGCCGGCAGAGGTCCTGAGTTCAATTCCCAGCAACCACATGATGTCTCACAATCATCTATCTGAACAGCTACAGTGTACTCATATACATAAAATAAATAAATAAATCTTTAAAAAAAAAAAAGAAAATTATAAAAAAAACAAGCAAGCAAACAAACAAAAACTGATAAAAGCAAATTAAGAAAGGCAATGGGCCATGGCAAGATGGTTCAATGGGTACAGGTATCCCGCACGAAGCCTGAGAAACTGAGTTCAATCCTCAATACCCACATGGTAGAAAAAGAGATCTGGCTCGTGAAAGTTCTCCAGTCTCCACAGAATATGAGTGCTGTGGCTCATATCCTCTCCTGCACATACTCACATAGATACAAAATAAATAATCAATGTGAAAATAAATAAATGCTAACAGAAGAAGGAGGAAGGGCTTTTTTGGCTCACAGTTTAAAGGCACAGCCCTCGAGAGGTACGGCAATAGAAGACTGAGGTCACATTGCATCACAATCAGAAAGCAGACAGATGGATGCTGGCCTCAGCTCCTTTCTCAGAAAGGGAACCCTGCCCATGGGAATAAAGTCAAATGTAATGAAATAAAATGCAGTGGGAGAGGTACTGGTGAGCCCATGCTAATGTATGCCCCTGAGAAATCACGCCATGCAACAGATCAGGTACAAGGAAGTTTATTGGGGAAGGAGGGGAGTGAGGACTTGAGAAAGGGGTAGAGGCAGATAAGTAGACATGTAGACAGGCAGACAAATGGGAGCAGAGCCATGAGGGCAGAGGATGCAGCATACAGAAGGACAGAAAGAGAGAGAGGAGAGAAAGAGAAAACGAGGGGAATAGAAAGAAAGAGCACCAGAGTGGCAGGCAGTCCATTTATACACAGCCCACACCTCGCACACCTGGTGCCAGCGGCAAGTGATGGCATAACCAGTTGCTAGGTCCCTGGGAGGAACCCTAGTGGAATCGACTGTATGCTAAAACCAAGCACATCCAAGTTGGGGCTTCCCTCCTTGGGAAATACCCTCACAGACAACTTGAACTCACTATGTATCTGAAAATAACCTTGAATTCCTGATCCTCCTACCTCTTCCTCCAAATACTGAGATTACAAGTCCGAGCCACCATGCCTAGCTGCCTGGCTCTAATGGACTTTGTAGACTTTGATCAACCCATCTCAAATGATATGAGCTCTCTTCTGGAGTACTTGATCATGATCAAAGGATTCCCATGTTTTCTCAGAATTCATTCTGCAAATATTAATGATTGAGATAAGGATAAAAGAGAAAACATTGAATGCTAGCATTTCAGATTCTTCTTTCAGCTTCCTGCACCTGCTCTCTAGCCAGGAAAATAAAAAATTAAGAGTAGAAACTGGTGTGGTGCTGCAGGTCTTCCAAAGGGCTAGGTCTTCCAATCCTAGCCCTTGGAAGGTGAGGCAGGAGGATCAGAAGTTCAAAGTCATTGTTGCCCACATAATGATCAAAGTCAAGGCTAGCTTGGATCTCATGAGACCCTATCTCAAAAAACCAAAACAGAACAAAAAAAAGGTACTGGGGAAATGGCTTTCGGTGAGTACAGCGTTTGCTTCACAGGCACAAAGGCCTGAGTTTAGATTCCTCAGCATCTATGTGAAAGTCAGGCATGACCTATGTGCATGTTCCCAACACAGGGGACAAAGACATGTGGATCCTGGGGCCTTAGAGGCCAGTCATTCTAGCTAAAATGGAAATTTCCTGGTTCAGTGTGAGACCCTATCTCAAAAAATTAAGATAGAAATATGATTGAGGAAGATACCCCATTGTCAATCTCTGGCCTCCACACATACCAGCAAAGATGAACCCCCTTACATACACAAGCACAGGCATATAGTGTGTGTATGCGCATGCGCGCACGCACACACACACATACACACACACACACACACACACACACACACACACAAGCTGAAGCTACAAGTAGGCCTGAAGTGTTTCATGAGGAGAGGAAAAGGAAAAGTATGGCAGAGTACATTGTAATTTCAGCACTCGGGAGTCTGAGGCAGGAAGAGCTTGAGTTCAAGGCTAGCCTCACGTTTCTCTCTTTCTTTCTCTTTGCTTCTTTCTTTTTTCCTTCCTTTCTTTCTTCCTCTCTCTCTCTCTCTCTCTTTTTAAAGATTTATTTATTTACTTATTTCATGCATGTGTGTACACTGTCACTGTCTTCAGACACACCAGAAGAGGGCATCTGATCGCATTACAGATGGTTGTGAGCCACCATGTGGTTCCTGGGAATTGAACTCAGGACCTCTAGAAGAGCAGTCAGTGCTCATGTATTTGAAGGCTTGGTCTTTAGGGAGTGGTGCTACTTAGCAAGGACTAGGATGTATAGCCTTGTTGGTGTAGGTGTGGCCTGGTTGGAGGAAGTGTGTCATTGTGGGGGTAGGCTTTGGGGTTTCAAATGCTCAAGCCAGTCCAAGTCCCCCCACCCTCACCTCCACCGCCCGCCAATCTAGATGTAGAACTCTCGGCTCCTTCTCCAGCACCATGTCTGCTTTCGTGCCACCATGCTTTCCACCATGATTATAATGATCTAAATCTCTGAACCTGTAAGCCAGCCCCAATTAAATGTTTTCTTTTATTATAAGAGTTGCCACAGTCATGATGTCTCTTTACAGCAACAGAATATTGACTAAGACATTGTGGGCTTTTGAACTTCAAAGCTCACCCTCGGTGACATGTCTCCTCCAGCAAGGACAAACCTCTCAATCATTTTCATGTAGTTTCATCAACTGGGGACCAAGTATTCAAGTACATGAGCCTATGGAGGCCATTCTCATTCAAACCACTATACACTCTAAAGGTTGACCGCTGGCCTTCACACAAATGCACACGTTTGTTCACACACACACACACACACACACACACACACACACACACACACACGAACCCTGGGGAAACAGAGACAGAAGGATCAGGAATTCAAGGCCACCAAAAAGCAAAGCAAGACTCTATTTCAGAAAACTAAAAGGAAAAAGAAAAAACTAGATTTTGGATATGAAATTATTATAAAAAAAAAGTTTTGAACTCTAGGCACATAGCTCAGTTGATAGATTGCTTGCCTAGTATGTGTAATGCCCTGGGTTTGATGCCCAATACCACATTAAAAACAGATGTGCTGGTTCAAGCTTGTTAATCTCAGCATTTGGAAGGCAGAGACATGAGAATCAGTTGAGAGTTATTCTTAAGGCCACATGGGGCTACAAGAGACCCAACCTCAAAGTAAAACAAAATTCCCAGATCCTCTTCTCTATCTATGTCTCTCTCCATGTCTCTCTCTGTCTGTCTCTGTCTTTGTCTCTCTCTGTGTCTTTCTCTGTGCCTCTCTGTGTCTGTCTCTGTTTCTCTGTCTCTCTCTGCCTCTCTGTCTCTCTCTATCTCTGTCTCTGTCTCTCTGTATGTCTCTCTCTCCCTCCCTCCCTCTCTCTCTTTCTCTCTCCTTCTCTACCTCCTTCCCTCCCTCTCCCTTTCTCTCTCCCTCTCTCTCTCCCTCTCTCCCTCTCTCCCTCTCTTTCTCTCTCTCTCTCTCTCTCTCTCTCTCTCTCCCCTTGAGACAGAGTCTCACTGTTCTGTAGCCCTGTGCCCTGTCCGTCCTGGAATGTGCTCTGCAGACTAGGCTAGCTGTGAACTCACAGAAATCTGCCTGTCTTTGTCTCCTAAGTACTGGGATCAAAAGTGTGCACCACGACCTCCTAGCTCTTTTATTTCCTAATATAAAATTTATCCTTGAGAAATGGGTACTATAATAGAAAGTAGACTTTCTTTTCCTGCCTTCCTCTGCAGATAGGAAAACAAGCTCCTCAGACTATAGTGCAAGCCTGCCTGCTCTGGGCTCTACTAATGGGAGGGGTGCCCTAGGGAAAGACCCCACCCAGCTAAGCTCTTGTAGAATGGAGCCTAAGAGTTCTTCTACTTCAAGAAAGCGTTAACATACCAAAGTTTCTGCTAATGGTCAAAGGGGCGAGGTTCAATCCCAAGATGACAGTAGAACTTGACTGTATCCTCTATGTGTTAGTCGTTTTAGGGGCATGAAAGATGCAAGAGCAAGGGCTTGTGGGTTTTTCCTCTGTGGTTTCAGAGAGTTACTGAGGCCAACCAATGTGTACCAGTGCTGAGGTTGCTGTGAGAAGGCGGTCTGGAGGTCCAGAAGGCCCCGAGCAGCCATTGTGTGAAGTTGTGAAAGTGAAGCCTGAACTGCACTATGTGGGAGATATCAGAACCCTAAGTGGTCTGCTGAGGAGAGCTTACACAGGAAGTGGAGGCTGCCTGAGGCAGACAGAGATGTAGGCTGAAGGCAGCAGCGCTGGAGGGACTGAGCTAAGTTCACAGACATCAGACATGGAGTTTGTCCTGACGAGTTTTGCTTTGGGCTAACATTTCCTCACTATACCCCAACACTTCCCGTTTGGAATGCTAATATACATTTCGTACCATTGGACATTGGAAGTATGTAATTTTTTTTTTTTTTTTATTTTACAGAGGGTGACAGTCAAGAGATTGATTACCTTAAGTCTCAGAAGAAACTTTTGAACAATGTTGAGTCTGTTAAAGACTGGAGATTTTCAAAGTTGAACTTGATGCATTTTTTTTTTTATTGTGATTTGGTCATGACTAAGGAGGCCAGGGAGTGATGCATCTTTGGTTTGAATGAGACTATCCCCCACAGGCTCAGGCATTTGAGTCCTTGGTCTCCAGGTGGTGCCTGGGGAGGTGTCAGGGGTGTGTGTGTGTGTGTGTGTGTGTGTGTGTGTGTGTGTGTGTGTGTGTGTATGTGTGCATACAGCCTTACTGGAGAAAATACAGCATGAGGTAGGCTTTGAGGGTTCAGAGCCTCCCCTGACTTCTACCTCATGCACTCTCTCTGCTTTGTGCTTGGGGTTCAAGATGTGACCACTCTGTTTCCTGGTCCAGCCGTCATCCGCCATGCCCCTGGGCTGTTACAGACTCTTCCCCTGGATAAACTTTTTCCTTTATAAGGTGCCTTGGCCACGGTGCTTTGTCACAGCAACAGAGAAGTAACTAACTCAGCTGTCTGTGTCACCGGGACCACACAGTGAGACCTTCTTCATAAATTCCTAATAATGAGTTTAAAACAAGGGATGGAGGGGGAGTTGGCTTGTGGGTAGAGTGCTTTTGGGGCATGCATGAAGATCGGAGTTTGGATCCCTAGGTCCCAGTTTTAAAACTGGATGTGGTGGCACACACCTGTAATCTCAGCACTGGGAGGCAGAGACAGGAGGATTCCAAGGACTACCAGCTGGTGAAGATCAGATTTCATAAATGACCCTGCTTCAAAAGCAGGGAAGGGGAGGAAGACACCTGACTTCAACCTCTGGTTTCCACATGCACACGCATGGCCTAGCACCTCCTGCCACACCTACACAGGATAAATAGCTACATAGAAATGAACCATCTTGGCGATTTTCCAGGATACAAAGCATTGTTGTTAACTGCAGGCCCCTCTTACACAACTGTTGTTAAGACTTGCTTCCTTAGTCCCAGAGGGACATTTGGAGCACAGAATACATTTCAGTTGGGCCACCAGGGGCTGGAGAGATGGCTCAGAGGTTAAGAGCACTGACTGCTCTTCCAGAGGACCTGAGTTCAATTCCCAGCAACCACATGGTGGCTCATAACCATCTGTAATGGGATCCGATGCCCTCTTCTCGTGTATCTGAAGACAGCGACGGTGTACTCATATAAATAAATAAATAAATCAAGTGAGCCTGCAAGTCATCAAATATATAAAAACAGGGAGTCTTGTCTCCCATAATTGTCCCTTTTCCAGGCTAAGTGTCCCCTGGATTTCATTCTTCCTTCAGAGGTCATGCTTCCAAGTCCTAGATTCAGGCTTGTGCACTCTAGAGCTAGGACGCACGCCCCAAGGGTAGATTCTGTGGGAGGAACTGGGAATAAAATGACTATAACGCAGCACTGGGACTCCAGAGTGCTGTGAGCCGCTGGCCATGACGAACCACGAAGCTCATAACCTATCATTCCAGACCCACGAGGTGGTCACGGACATCACAGAGGTCCAACAAGGAAACAGCTCCACCCAGGAGACCAGGGAGCTTAGTGCGGCCGTGGGACTTGTCTCCCATCGTCCACGCAGAAGTCCCTCTGTCACTGACTTCATTCAGGGATTTTACCTCCTTCTGCCTTCTTTTCTTGGCATTTCTCTGACACATCCTGTTGGAGTGTTATGTTTCAGGGAGAAAAATTTAAATATATTCATCTGCCACCTTAGACATGTTTTCATAAGAAGAGAAGCTAGCAGCTTGTAGCAAGAATGACTATTTCAGCACACGAAGTCTGAACTAATCTTCTTATAGTCCCTCCCACCTGGCTTCCTCTTTTGTATTTGTCCTCTCTCTCTCTCTCTCTCTCTCTCTCTCTCTCTCATCTTCTATTTCACTCTCCTTTCAAACCTCTTGACGGTCAAAGTGATCCCTCGCTCGCAGTCAAGTTTTTTCCATACACTCAGAGGGGCTAAGTGAGGAGCAGCGCAGCAGAGCCAGAAGCTTCCTGTCAGGACCTCGTGATTGTCACCTGTGACTATAAAAGAGGTCACAGGATAGCTCTGTGACCCTTTGCTGATCCATGAGTATACATTTTAACCTGAGGTCGTTTCCACCACACTCCCAAATGCAGGCCTGACTCATCTGTCTAGCAGCCTTTGGCTCCTACTCAATAAAGTAGTCACCTCTGACTGCATTTAGTGCAGGTTTGCTCAGTAAGCTGAATGTCTGATCATCTTGTTAAACGTTGTTGTCTTCTCGCCATGTCCTGAGCAGCTACACTGGTTAAAGTCCACTTTACCTTGGGAGGGCAAAGTATAACCAACATAATTGTTTAACTGTTAAATAATAGTTGTCATTATCATCATCATTATTATCATCGTGTGTGCATGTGTGTGTGTGTGTGCGCGCATGTGTGGTGTGTGAATGTGTGCGTGTGTGTGTGCGTGTGTGGTGTGTGCGTGAGTATGTGCGTGTGTGTGCACTGTGTACAACTTGCAAGTTGGTTCTTTTCTTCCATTGTGTGGGCTCCTGTAGACTCCAGAGACTGACTTCAGACCATCAGCCTTGACAATAAACATCTTAGCTGTTTAGTAAACATCTTAGTGGTGGCTCACACCTTTAATCCCAGCACTTGGGAGGCACAGGCAGGTGGATTTCTGAGTTCGAGGCCAGCCTGGTCTACAGAGTGAGTTCTAGGACAGCCAGGGATACACAGAGAAACCCTGTCTTGAAAAACCAAAAATACAAAACAAAACAAAACAAAAACAAAAAACAAAACAAAACAAAATCTTAACTTGGGACCCATATCACCTGTACCTTTTTCTCCTCTCTTTCTTTCTTCCTTCCTTCCTTCCTTCCTTCCTTCCTTCCTTTCTTTCTTTCTTTCTTTCTTTCTTTCTTTCTTTCTTTCTTTCTTTCTTTCTTTCTCTTTCTCTTTTTAAAAATACGGTTTCATGTATCTCAGGCCAGCCTTAAACTTGCTCTGGTGGAGATTGACTGATTCCTGAGCCTTTGCATCATTTCCCAAGTTATGAAATTACAGGCTGCACCACACACTCCACTACAGGCTGCACCGCACACTCCACTACAGGCTGCACCGCACACTCCACTTGGGATCAAATCCAGGGCTTTCCACATGCTAAGCAAGCACTCTACAATCTAAGCTATGTACATGGACCTAAGAAAACTTTACTTACTTAATTTAATGTGTAAGTGTATGTATGCTATATTTGTTCAATCGGGGCTATGCCAGTGTGTAGGTGTGTGCACACTAGTGTGGTAATGAGTGTGGGGACCAGCATTAACGCTGGGTGTCCTCCTGATAATTGCCTACCTTAGCTTTGAGATAGGATCACATCACTGAAAGTGGATATATGGGTTGGCTAGACTGGATAGCTAGTGAGCGGTGCAAGATCTGTCCTGCCCCAGCTCTAGGATTAGATAGCAGTGTTACCTCACCATACCCTGGCTTTTACAAACCTACTGGAAAGCTGAACTCACGTGCTCAGACTGTAACAGCAAGCACTTTACACACTGAGCCACCTCCACAGTGCCAGAATGGGAATCCCACAGGATACCATTACATCAGTGGTACTGATAGTTAACCTCTTTTTTTTTTTTTTTTTTTTTTTTTAAGTGCTATACTACAAAGCCCTGGCTGGCTTGGAACTCATTGTGTAGACTAGGAAGCTATGCCTCCTGAGTTCTGAGATAAAGGGTGTGTGCCTGCCAAATTTTTTTTTTGGTTTCTCTGTGTAGCCCTGGCTGTCCTGGAACTCACTCTGTAGACCAGGCTGAGCTCGAACTCAGAAATCCACCTGCCTCTGCCTCCCAAGTGCTGGGATTAAAGACATGTGCCACTACCACCCGGCCTGGCCAAAACTCTTACTTTAAAGATTTATTTTATTTTATATGTATATGTGTGAGTGCCTACATGTATGTGCACTTATGAATGTCTGATGCCCAAAGAGGTCAAACCCTGTAAGATTGAAGTTACAGGTAGTTGTAAACTGTTGAATACTGAGTCTCAAATTTTTTAAGATTGACTGATTGATTGATTTTATGTATATGAGTATACTGTAGCTGTACAGATGGTTGTGAGCCATCATGTGTTTGCTGGGATTTGAACTCAGGACCTTCGGAGGAGCAGTCAGTCCTCTTAACTGCTGAGCCATCTCTCCAGCCTGAATACTGAATCTCAAACCTAGGTCCTCTTCAAGAACAGCCAACTTAACCTCTGAGCAATCTCTCCCAACCCAAAGGAAATTATTGACCACTCTTTGGATCCTTCTCTACAAAAATCAGTTTGGATTGGTAAGATGACTCAGTGAGTAGGGGTGCTTGCTAGCAAGCTAGATGGCAGAAGTTTGATCCCTAGGATCCACACGGTAGAAGGAGAGAAAGTTGTCCTCTGGGCCGGGTGGTGATGGTGCACTTGGGAGACAGAGGCAGGCAGATTTCTGAGTTCGAGGCCAGCCTGGTCTACAGAGTGAGTTCCAGGACAACCAGGGCTACACAGAGAAACCTTGTCTCGAAAAAAAAAGAAAGAAAGAAAAAAGAAAGTTGTCCTCTGACCTCCACACACATACAAGTACACCCACATACACATACACAAAATAAATTAAAATCTAAAAGAAAAAAAATCAAAGCTTAATGTGCCTTTTATATATTTTTAAAATTTTGTTTTATGTGTATGAGTGTTTTGTCTGTGAGCGCGCGCGCGCGTGTGTGTGTGTGTGTGTGTGTGTGTGTGTGTGTGTGTGTGTGTGTGTGTGTGTGTTTGCACCATGTGTGCCTCTGATGCCTGAGGAAGCCAGAAGATGCCACCAGATTTCTGGAATCAGATTGACAAGAGGCAATTGCTCTTCACTGCAGCCATTTCTCCAGCCCCTATGTTTCCTAAACATTAAGACAACAAATGAGAACGGTTACTGTCCTTCAGCTGGGGATGTAGCTCAGTTGGTGAAAGGATTACTTTGTCAACACAGTAGGCTTGGGTTTCATCCCTAGCACCTAAGTATTGTGAGATACACTTGTAATCCCAGCATCTGAGAAGCAGAGGTGGCAGGATCTGGAGTTTAAGGTCATCCTCCAATACATAGTAGATTTGAGGTAGCCTGAGCTACATGAAACCCTACCTTAAGAAAAAAAAAAAAAGCCAGGCAGTGGTGGTGCACGCCTTTAATCCCAGTGTTTGGGAGGCAGAGGCAGGAGGATTTCTGAATTCGAGGCCAGCCTGGTCTGTCTCAAAAAACAAACAAACAAACAAACAAAAAAGAAATACCGGAGAATAGGAAACACACGGGGAGGTCCTAAGCGCTGGCACTGGCACAGTTTGCTGTGTGTCTGTGGCTGTATCATCTGTCTATCTACCTTACTGGACTCTGGTGTCCACATACAGCAACGAGGCGGCTGAGTTGTAGGTCCTAGAGACCCTTCCCAGATTGTTGCTTTAACTGTAGTGAACATGATTTCAAGGCTTTCCCTGTTTCGTTTGTGTGTGTGTGTGTGTGTGTGTGTGTGTACGTGTGTGTATGTGTGTGTGTGTTCAGAGGATGACAGCCTTATATGGTTTGCCAGCTACTGCAGGTTTATGGGGCAGAAGAGGGAGGAGTTTCTTTGGTTTTGTTTGTTTTTTGCTTCTGGGTATAGAAAACAAGATCAGGCAAGTCTTCTAAGATAAACTGCAGGAGGGCAAGAAGGCAGCTCAGAGCAAAATCATGGGCTTGAGATCACTGTACAAAGTTGTTCCTTGTCACAGTAGTTCTAGGGTCATGACCTTTCCCTTCCGAGGAGCATATGAAGCAAAGCTGACAGGAAAGAAGCCACACTTACACGGAAATTCCTGCTGGGCTGAATGTGGAGAGGCTACCTCTAAACTCTCCCCCATTCTGAGAGAGACAGTGTCCCTGCGTAGCTCTGGCTGTTTTGGAACTTACTATGTAAACCAGGCTGGTCTCAGACCTACAGACCTACGCCCATCTCTCTGCCTGTCCCTACCTCCCAGGGCTAGGATTAAAGGTATGTGTCACCACACCCAGCTCTAGCCCAGTTAATAGCCACATCTTGCCCACCTCTGGCTCATCTAACATCCTTGTGACTAGCAGGTGAAACCTTTTGGAATGTATTGACTCAACAGACCAGGAGCTTGCAACAACCAAAATGCTAAAAATGTCCTCAGATAGCATCTGAGGCCTTAGCAGAGACTGCCTGGCTTTGCTGTAACCCCTTGCAGATGTCCCCAACAGTGTATTGAAAAATGCCTTTGTGTACTTTCTTTGTTGCGTTGCTATAAAACTTCAAGGACCTGTTAGCATGCTGAAACATGGAATTTGGGGTAACCTGAATTGCACTGGTATTCTCAGGCCATGGTTGATACTGGCTCTAAAATAAACTATTTTACATCCTCTTTGAGGTGAGACTTGTGTTTTTTGCTTCAATAAGAATAAACTCTGAGGCTGGGAGGTGGTGGCATGTGCCTTTAATCCCAGCACTTGGGAGGCAGAGGTAGGTGGATTTCTGAGTTTGAGGCCAGCCTGGTCTACAGAGTAAGTTCCAGGACAGCCAGAACTACACAGAGAAATCCTGTCTCGGGGGGAAAAAAAAGAATAAATTCTGTGAAAGCCAAGTCTGAAACCTTCATGGTACATAAACACAGAGGATCTCCACAAGGATCTGGGGACAGGGAGGAGGGGGGAATGAAAAGACAGAAGGAGGAAGATAGACTCAGGAGGTAGGAGGATGGTCCCAAGCTGGACCAAGGTGGAAGCCAGCCTGGTCTATGCAGGAAACTTTTTTTCATTAGTGGAGATGGTGTGTAAACCTCTTTTCTAACCCTTTCACTATAGTTCAGACCATTTTACAATTTCTCTTAGATAACTTTGCTCTATTATGTATAAAAGTAGCTCTTTGAATTATTCAAATATGATACTAATTATTATACATTTTCATATATAATACATGAATTGCATACAATTGACTCATTTGTTCAAAAATACTTCTGCACCCCTACTATGTGTTAGGAACCATACGAGGTAATGTTGAGAATTCACTGATGAATAAGGTAAGTCTTATGACTTCCAAATATTCAAGGCTATTTTGGGAGACAGATGGGTGAGTATGAATAGACCCTTGACATTTCTTAATCACTATTCATTGTCTCAGCTATTCGCAAACAGCCTCAAAGATCCATGTCATGAATTTAATTGCAATGAAAACAATTAGGATGATATTGTGGGCTGCTTGGAGTATGATTGGAGGATGAACTGGGATAATACATTCGTAAGCACCTCGCGTGAATTTGAAACAAGACCGACCTATGTAAGAATCTTTTGCAAGAGGGAACCACTGGCTTGGAGAAGCAAACGTAGGGGAGTTATGAGAAAAACACTCTGCCCTCCAAATTTCAGAGAGAGGAGAGAACTTCTTGTACCCAGTACAGGTGTGGAAATAATTTTTTTAAGATTTATTTATTTTATTTCATGTATGTAAGTACACTGTCACTGTCCTCAGACACACCAGAAGAGGGCATCGGATCCTCATTACAGGAGATTGTGAGCCACCATGTGATTGCTAGGAATTGAACTCAGGACCTCTGGAAGAGCAGTCTGTGTTCTTAACTGCTGAGCCACCTCTCCAGCCCAGAAATAATTTTTAAATATGTGAAATTACCTGTATGAACTCTAAAACAGAAGTCATTATACAAATCCTTCAATGGAACAATTTTTTTTTCTTTTTTTCCTTTTTTTTTTTCTGTTTGTTTGTTTTGAGACAGGGTTTCTGTGTGTAGCCCTGGCTGTCCTGGAACTCACTCTTAGACCAGGCTGGCCTTGAACTCAGAAATCTGCCTGCCTCTGCCTCCCAAGTGCTGGGATTAAAGGCATGCAACTACCACTGCCCGACAGGAACAATTTCTTTAAAGCATTTATTTATTTTATGTATGTAAGTACACTGTAGCTGTCTTCAGACACATCAGAAGAGGGCTTCAGATCCCCATTACAGATGGTTGAGAGCCACCATGTGGTTGCTTGGAATTGAACTCAGGACCTCTTTAAGAGCAGTCAGTGCTCTTAACCACTGAGCCATCTCTCCAGAACATGTCAAGGCATTATTAAAACACAACAGTGGAGGGCTGATGAGATGGCTTGGTGGGCAAAGGCACTTGCTGCCAACCCTTACAACCTGAGTTTGATCCCCAGGTCCTCTGACCTCCACATATATGGCCACATACATAAACACATATGCAGACAAAATAAATAAGTACAATATAATAGAAACACATTGGTGAAAAGATGAGGTTGTCAGGTAGCAGCAAAGCAGGGGAGTCTCTGCAGGAGGGTTCAGATGCTCTCTGCTGAGACTCTTTGCTTCTCAGTTGGTGGCAGCTGGTGGTCTGCCCATTGTGGACACTTGGCCTCTTGCTCTCCTGGCTTGCTCCTGACCTCTCACATCCTTTTCTCTTACTCTCTCCTCTTCCCCTCATGGTCTCGTTCAGTCTGCTGGCCATGTTCAGTCTGGACCCTTCCAGATGCCTCTGGTTGAATTCTTCCTCATGTCTACAATAAACCTTCTCCTCAACCATACTGAGGATCATGTTAACCACACGGAGCACAGGAGGATCACATCCTCTTTCTTTCATTAATTCAGAGTCAGAAAGTTCCAATTAATCAGCCTAGTAAAATCTTTAATCTAGTTGCTGAGAACTTCTGAGGACTTGACTTTACATATTTGCTACTATTATTTAGGGTTTTTTTTGCTATATACTACTCATACATAGTAATTTGCTTCATTATAAATATTTCATGCTTCTCCTTCCCAGATAGTCTCCTGTCTTTTTGATGATCTTGTGTGTGTGTTTGTGTATCTCTGTGTGTGTTTGTGTGTCTGTGTGTGTCTATGTACCAATGAGGTTAATTAGAGTTACCTACAGGAGCATGGACAACTTGGCAGTGGCTACATCACTGAAGAAAATGTCTTTCCCTTCCCTAAAGCCATTGTCTGCCTGTAGAAGGTATGGGGGGCTTTGTGAATCAACGTCTCCTTCTCACCCTTTTCTCTTCTTCCCCTTCTCTCTCCTCCCCTTCCTCCTCTTATTCCTTCTCTACCTTCCCTTTTCCTCCTCCCTCCTCCTTTTCCTTTCCATCTTCCTTCCTTCCGCCTCTTCCTCCCACCCCAGCCACCTCCTTTTTAAGACAGTTCCCTATAGGCCAGTCTGGCCTCAATTTCACAATGTAGGGAAGAATGACTTTGAATTTGCAAACCTCTGCTTCCATCTCCAAAATGCTGGAATTACAGACATGGACCACCACACCTGGCTAGTGTCTGTCTTCCTTGATTTTGTTCCCATTCTTTGAGAAACATTTTTCTTTTCTTTTTCTTTATCTTTTTCTTTCTTTCTTTCTTTCTTTCTTTCTTTCTTTCTTCCTTCTTTTCTTTCTTTCTTTCTTTCTTTCTTTCTTTCTTTCTTTCTTTCTTTCTTTCTTTCTTTCTTTCTTTCTTTCTTTCTTTTTTCCGAGACAGGGTTTCTCTATGTAGCCCTGGCTGTCCTCAAACTCAGAAATCTGCCTGCTTCTGCCTCCCAAGTGCTGGGATTAAAGGCATGCGCCACCACTGCCCGGCAAGCCTGTATTCTTTAGTCACGTTCACCTTTCCCTTGCCTGCTCAGGATTCCTTAGTGAGGTTTGTCTAGTGTAATTGGTGTCTCAGAAAAGGAACCGGCTATGTCATAGTACCCATTGAAAATTCAGGACCGCGGACAGCAACACACCCCCGCCCTCCTCTTCAATGCTTTCTTGATGTTAGCCACGCCCATGCTGCAACAGTGCACTGAAATTATAAGCCTGGGTGAGAGACCTGGCACAAACTCAGTGTGATACGCGTTATCCTGGCAGAATAAACTACTGCGGGAGAACCAAAGAACTCCAGAGAGGCTGAGTCCTCCTAGCATGTCTGGGGGAAGTTGCATGCAGAAGATGACATCACCCAGGAGATAACCAGAACTCTCTAGATATTCACAACAAAAATCCCGTCTCGTTTTACATCATTAACTTTTTTCTTAATAACAAACTATATTTCTCTTAGTGTATCAAATTTGGATTGGTTGAAAAAAATAAATAACGAAAATAAGGTTGAATATTGTTTTTTAATGTTTAAAAAAAAAAGTCTAGAGGTGACTTAGAGTGTAGCTCAGTGATAGAGCAATTGCTTAGAACATAGAAAGCCTTGGTTTGATTCCCAGAACCTCGTGAAAAGGGAGAGAGTGGCTGGGAGGTGGTGGCACACGCTTTTAGCACTCAGGAGGCAGAGGTAGGCCCATCTCTGTGAGTTAGAGGCCAGCCTGGTCTACAGAACGAGTTCAAGGACAGCCAGAGCTACAAAGAGAAACCCTGTTTCAAAAAGAAAAGGGGGGCAAGGTGTGGGTCAGATATGGTAAACCATGAGCTGATGTAATGATGTGGGGACACAAGAGTTAATAGAAACCCGAGGCCCTCCGGTCATTAGTGGCCTTCATTTTGAAAGGGATTTCATTGTTCAAACTGTTAACTAAAACTTCAGCCATTGTTGAGGGGAGATAATGGGTAAGAGAGATAGATAGCTCTGTAGGTCCTGCTATGTAAGCATGAGAGCCTGAGCTCTAACCTCCTGCATCTGCACTTAAGAAGCCAGACATTGAGCTGGAGAAATGGTTTATGGCTAAGTGTGCACTTCTTTTTTCAGAGGACCCAGGGTCAGTTCCCAGAACCCACATTCAATGGCTCACAACTGCATGTAATTCCAACTCCAGGGGATCTGGTACCCTCTTGCAGCCTCTGAGAGGACCTGCACACATATGTCAGTCAGTCTCACACACACCCATACACACACAGAGAGAGAGAGAGAGAAAGAGAGAGAGAGAGAGAGAGAGAGACAGACAGACAGACAGACAGACAGACAGACAGACAGAGAGACAGAGAGACAGAGACAGAGACAGAGAGACTGTGTAAATGTTCAACCATTGCTTTTCCCATTGCTTTTCTGTGATATTAACATTGCTCTTTGAGAACTGGGACCTGTCTCTCTTTTTTCTTTTTTCTTTTTTAAGATTTATTTATTTCGTTTATATGAGTAGACTGTAGCTGTCTTCAGACACACCAGAAGAGAACATCAGATCCCATTACAGATGGTTGTGAACCACCATGTGGTTGCTGGGAATTGACCTCAGGACCTCTGGAAGAACAGTCAGTGCTCTTAAACGCTGAGCCACCTCTCCAGCCCCAGGACCTATCTCTCTTTCTGTGTCCCAAAGTCCAGCACAGGAAATTGGTAATAAATGATGCACAGGTTCTGATGTTAGGAAAGCCATAAGGTCTCTGATGCTTTGTGATTTTCTTCATGTGCTACCTCCCAAAATTTCCACTCAACCACCATTGTCCCATCTGGAGTCATCTTGAGCAATTTAGGGTTTTTTTTCAGGACATGCCAGGCAATTTCCAACCCAGGCCTGAATCTGCCTTTCCCAAATTCCAACTGTGTAAAGACTCCTCTCACACCCTGCTCTTGGCCATAGATGTTTGCTTCTTCAGGAAAATGTCCTCTATCATTTCAACCATTCCTTGTCAGAGATGACTTCTCCATTTATTGATTTGCTCACTTATTTATTAATTATTTATTAAATCACAGTCTGGCTATCATAGCCCAGGTTACCTTTGCACTCACAAACTCACAGCAATCCTCTTGCTTTCACATTCAAAGTTCTGGGATTGCAGGTTTATGCACCACAAGGCCTGGCATTTTTTTTAAAGACTTATTTTATTTATTTTATGTGTATGAGTACACTGTAGCTGTATAGATGGCCGCTCCACTCGCTCAGTCCCCTCTCGCTCCGCCCCGCTCTTTCCGGTGTAATTCACTGTAGCTGTCTTCAGACGCAGCAGAAGAGGTCTTCCAATTTCATTATGGGTGGTTGTGAGCCACCATGTGGTTGCTGGGATCTGAACTCAGGACCTTCGGAAGAACAGTCAGTGCTCTTACCTGCTGAGCCATCTCGCCAGCCCAAGGGCTGGCATTTTTTACTTTCCTTCTTTCTTCCTTTCTTCCTTCCTTTCTTTCTTTCTTTCTTTCTTTCTTTCTTTCTTTCTTTCTTTCCTTCTTTCTTTTCTGAGACAGGGTCTTACATAGTCTAGATTGTCCTCAAATTCACTATGAACTTGAACTTTTGGCTCTCCTGCTACCACCTCTAAGTGGTGTGAGTATATGTTTGCACTGTTTAAATGTTTGGTGCCAGGGATCAGTGCTATGTTGCCCTGTCTGACCTAGAACTTCCTATCTTCCCTGCTTTGACTTCTTGAGATTCCCAGCATGCATCACTAGGCATGATTTCCTGCATTTAAACTTTATATTTGGGCCAGGTAGAGGGCTCAATGGATAAAGTGCTTACAGCCCAAGGGTGAGGACAAGAGTTCAGATCCCCCAAATCCACATCAAACTGAGTAGATGTGGGGACTACCGCTAATGACAACACTTAGGCAGTAGAGACAGGGGAATCCTAGCACCGGTTGACTGTCTTGCTTACTTTCCCATTGCTGCACTAAACCACCATAGCCAAGGAGATTTATAGAAGAAAGGATTTATTTGGCTTAGGGTTCCGAAAGAATAAGAAGCCACCATGGCGGAGCAGAGGCGGCAAACTGGAGCTGCTGCTGAGTTCAATTCTCCAAATGCAGGCTAGAAGCATAGAAAGCCCACTAGAGACAGGGCGTGGCTTCTGATATTTCCAAGTCCACTCTCTGTGGCTTGCTTCCACTGGCAAGGCCAATCCTCTTAAACCTACCTAAACTGGGGACCAAGTATTCTGATGCATGAGAATATGGGAGTGTCTCATCCAACCCACCATATTGGCTGTACAGGCTAGCAGGAATAGACCCACACCCTCTACTCTGCAGGCCGGTATGAGCTTTTCATAAAAGTGTGGTCTGTAGCTCAAGGCCTCAAATCTCAACTAAATAGCTTATCTTCATTGTGAATATAAACTGCCAGCGTGAGGTTGCCTGAAGATATGTTTCAAAATATATATCCTTCTATGTAACCACAGGTCAAGACATAGACCTTTTTTGGGGGGTGGGGACAGGGTCACTAGCTCAGGCTGGATCACACTTACTATATAGCCAAGGAGAAGACTTGAACTTGAATTCTGTTCTTGCCATACTCCTCCTCCTCCTCCTCTTCTTGTTTCTTTTTGTTTTTTGAGTCAGGGTTTCTCTCTATAGTCCTGTCTGTCCTGGAACTCACTATGTAAACCAGGCTGGCTTCAAATTTACAAAAGTCCTCCTGCCTCTGGCTCCCAAGTGCTGAGATTAAAGGTGGGCACCACTATGCCAGGCCAACCTTCTGCTCCTCCGGAGTCCACTTCCAGAGTGTTAGGATTATACCTCATGCCACTGTGCCCATTTTGTGTGCTACAGGGGATTTTTTTGTTTTTTTTTTGTTGTTGTTGTTGTTTTTTTGGTTTGTTTGTTTGTTTGTTTTTTCGAGACAGGGTTTCTCTGTGTAGCTCTGGCTGTCCTGGAACTCAACTCTGTAGACCAGGCTGGCCTCGAACTCAGAAATCTGCCTGCCTCTGCCTCCCAAGTGCTGGGATTAAAGGCGTGCGCCACCACTGCCCGGTGGGATTTTTTTTTAAAAAAAATATTTTATATATACATATATATATATATATATATATATATATATATATATATATATATATATATATGATTGTCACTGTCTTCAGACACACCAGAAGAGGGCATCAGATCTCATTACAGATGGTTGTGAGCCACCATGTGGTTTCTGGGAATTGAACCCAGGACCTCTGGAAGAGCAGTCAGGGCTCTTAACCGCTGAGCCATCTCTCTAGCCCACAGGGGATCTTTAAATCCAGATTTTTATTCACAATAGTGAGGTGCTCTACCATTTAAGCTGTATCCTCTACCCAACATGCAGAGTATTTATAGCTTGCTAAAGGGATCTTTTCTGCCTCCAACCAATGCCCTTCAGAATAGCCACCATTTGGGTCAGTTTTGACTGTGCTTGAACCTCAGGTAAGTGGAATTATCCAGAGTGTATTCTTTCGTGTCTTGCTTCTTTCCTTCGCTATTTCCATCTGAGAGACTCATCTATGTTGTGTGTAGTAGTCATCCTTTTTCATTGCTGTGTCTTTTGTCACAAGTGATTAGATATCATTTCAGTGTCAGACCAACATGGAGCCAATGCAGAGAACCATGACTCTATTAGGGTTAGACACAAAAGGACTGGATCCCATCTTCAAAACCACTTGATCAGGACTGCCACTCAATGTCCACTATCAACTTGCCTTTAAATTCAACTAAACATTCAACTCCACTCAAACATCTTCAGTCTCAATTGGCATTGTATTAATTCAGAAGGGTCTAAGACGAGAAGTACTTCACCAAGGAGCCATCACCCGGAGGATGGGCTTTGGGACACTCTTGTACTGACCCAGTGACCAGGCTTTTTGAAGCTTCCAATCCACCATGAATGGGCAAGGAGGTATGATCAGCAGGTGTGGCAGTAGTCTTAATTTGGAGATTCCCTGTTCCAAACAGGGATTAAATTTTTTTGTCTTATGGTCATACCTCTCAAGAGGCTCATAGCAGATCAACTGTGTTCTGTGAATCACTTTAGAGCTAGGAATGGGGCTCAATGGCAGAACACCCTGTGTTAGTCAGGGTTCTCTAAAGGAGCAGAGCTGACAGAATGAATATATACTAAAAGGGGATTTAAGAGTTCAAGGCCAACCTGGTCTACAGAGTGAGTTCCAGGATGGCCGGGGCCACACAGAGAAACCCTGTCTCAAAAAACCAAAACTAAAAAAATTAAATAGGGCTGGTGAGATGGCTCATCGGGTAAGAGCATTGACTGCTCTTCCAAAGGTCATGAGTTCAAATCCCAGCAACCAAATGGTGGCTCACAACCACCCATAATGAGATCTGATGCCCTCTCCTGGTGTATCTGAAGACAGCTACAGTGTACTCATTTATAATAATAATAAATAAAATCTTTTAAAAATTTAAATAAAAAAATAAAAATAAAAGGGGATTTACTAGAGTGGCTCACAGGCTGTGGTCCAGCTAGTTCAAAATGGCTGTCATCTTTCTAAGCAAAAGCCAAGAATCTGTTCAGTCTACAAGGCCAAATGTCTCAGGCGGTCTTCAATCTACATTGGAATGACAAAGAAGTTCTAATTCCAGCTGCAGGACATATGAACACATCAGTGAGACTGAGAGCAAGCTCAAAAACAAACAATAAACAAACAAACAAACAAAACCATGAAAGTGTCCTTTTTTTCCTGTCCTTTGATGAGCAGCCACCAGAAGCTGCAACCCAGAACTAGAGTGGGTCTTCAAATGATCCAATCAAGAAAATCCCTCACATGCCTGTCCAGATGCTTGGGTTTTAGATGACTCCAGACAACCAAGATTAGCCTACACAGTTGCTTAGCAACCTCAAGGCCCTGGGTTCAACATGCAGTACTATAAACCAAAGAAGGAACAAATAAGCGTCGTTCCTGTCAGGGAAGCCTAAAGCTACGCTCCCTTTAGACACCTATACCCCCTGTCCGGGACACCTGAGCAGCCAGGAGTTATTTTTAGCATATTCCTATTCTAGGAATCTGAAGTGAAAACCCCACAGGCTCATGTTTCGAATACTTATTCTTCAGCTGGTGACACTGTTTTAGGAGGTGGGACTTTGTTGGCAGAAGTAGGTCCTTAGGGGAAGACTTTTGAAAAAACTGTAGCTCAAACCGAGACGCAAGCCTCAAGATCTACTTCCGGTCCTCTGCGCTGTGAGCAGCATCAGCCACGGACGCCTGAGCTCTTCCACAATGCTTTCCCGGTCATGATGGACTGAAGCTCTCTGAACTTGTGAGCCAAAATAAGTTTCTCTTCTCCTAATTGATTCTGTCAGGTATTGCGATTTCATTGAGACAAAAAGTTGCCGAGCCTCGGTCTGAGTCTGTACTTAGGCATCCCTAGGCTACTAGGATAGGGCTAGAATGTTAACCCAGGTTTCCTAAGACAAGAAGATAGGGCAGGACTGGCCACATGGCTCAGCGGTTGGATGTAAGTGCTGCTGTACCTGAAGGCTCAGGTTTGATCATGGTGGAAAGAGAGAACCAACTCCCGAAACTCCACAAGCATGTCTTAACACTCAGGTGGCCATCCCACCCCCAGATAAATGTAATTAAAAACAGGAAAAAAAAGAGAGAGGAAGGGGAAACCCATGCTCTCTTCGGTGGATGCACCAACATTTCTAGACTACTTAAAAAAGATTACTGCCTTCTTGAGCCAAAAGTAGCATTTGGTATCTAAAGACAAGGTCATAACAATGCAAAACAAATGTTAACACACAAATCAGTGAGAAACAGCAACATGAAAAGGTTATATTCAAATTAAAACCAAACTAAACAAATTGTGGTGTGTCTTACCTTTGGTAAGTATGTTTTGGTTGTTGTTGTTGTTGTTGTTGTTGTTGTTTTAAGACAGAGTCTTAAGTCTGATTTGGAACTTTCTATGTAGTCCAGGCTGGCCTTGAACTTACAGAGATCCACCTGCCTATGCCTCTGCCTCTGCCTCTGCCTCAGAAGTACTGGAACTAAAGGCATGCACCACCATGCCTGGCACCTTTGAAAAAGTCTAATTTCTCTAAGTCCCTGCCAGCTGTTCTGTAAATTTTGAATAATAAAAGCTCCCATCTCATTGGGATCGTTATAAAGATTAAATAGGGTACTGTCTATAAAAGGCCCAATCATAAAGTGCACTGTATTGCTATCACTACAGACCTGGAGGAGATCTAGAGACAAAGGGGGGTTTGTGAAGGCCACAGCTGGTGGCAGAACTGTCCTGGTCTCCTGACAAAATCCCAGTGGCCTTTCCATGGTCACGTGACCCCATCCTGCAAGTTGTTTCACCCAGTTAATGTTTAGGAATTTGAAAATTTCAGTCTTACATTAACCAGGACTTTTGTTCCAGAGAGAGAGAGAGAGAGAGAGAGAGAGAGAGAGAGAGAGAGAGAGGGATGCATCTCTGTGAAGGCCTGTCTGTCCCCAGCTCCCTCAGCCAGCCTTCAGAGGACAGGGTACTTACCAGGTCACTCCTCCCAGTGTTAAAGAGGAAAGCATGTTTTTCTCAAGGACGAGCAGCAAAGCGAAGATGACATTCTCAGCTTGCTGCTGATTAGACGACAGAGCAAACAACCCAAAGCGTTCTTCCTCTTAGAAGGCTCTGAATCCCTGCCCCGCAGCCACTGCAGGGGGAGGGGCTGGTGCTGCTAGTGGGGGTGGGGGTGGGGAAGGTGGGGGTGTAAACACTACTATGATCAGAATTTAATGAGAGAACAAATCTCACCAGGAGTCAAGTACCATTGTTTAAAAAAAAAAAAAATAAGACATCACGGACAAAGGCCCCCAATCAGAGGCTTCCCTCTGGGTTCTCTAAATCCGTTTCTCAAACTGTTAGAAACACCGTTAAAATAAACCTGCCATCTTGTGAGAACGGGGAGGAAGGTTACTCTCCTTCTTCCACCATCTGCAGGACTAGCTTAGCTTCAGGCTCTCTTAAGACGCACACCCCCACTTCCACCCCCAGCCTGTTCCTTGTTACATTTCAGAGTGGGGTTGATTCTAGTTTCTTTCTCTAACTTAGGAAGATTCAGTCACAATGAGCGTCTGAAGAAAATCAAGGAAACACTTTTGAGATGGTCTCATGGTGCATTTTATTGCAATTTCACATTTCCTAATAATTTTGGACAGTGTGCACGGTCCTTTTGTGTCTTCAGTAAGGAGTTCAGATTAGGTCAACTTAAATCACCATCTAAGAGAGGGGAGTTCAATCTTTCAGGAGTCGGTGGCTGGAATTGGGGGCGGGGTCACGCTGTTGCTGTGATCAGGACTCAGTGTGTGGCGGGCTAAGAGGACAGTCAATGATTCACATCAGGGCCTTAGTCTCTGCTGGAAACAGGTCTCAACCTGAGGCAGAGACTGGATTTGTTTGTGATGCATGCTGGGATTTGATCATGGGTTGGGGTCAGGGAAGGATAGGGTTCTGTCCCAGGAAGAAAAGTTAGGAAAGAGTGGTTAGGCATTCAGATGCACTGTGGGGTGTGTGTGTGTGTGTGTGTGTATGTGTGTGTGTGTGTGTGTCAGGGGTGGGTTGTGCTTTCAGAACAGAGGATTGAGCAGATGGGGACCATGGAGTCCCCATGCTGTGACCAAGGGGTCACAGCAGAGTCGGCAAGCCCCACAATGGCTGAAATGAAAGGGACCTGTGGTGCGGCTGAGAAACAAGTGAACCTTTCTTACCAGTGGGCAGCTGCCTGACAGGATCCTTATAGCTAAATATATGTATACCCTGTGACTCAGCACTTCAGTCTGTTAAGACCAAACAACTGCTATGTACCACAACATGGGTAGGTTATGGAAACAGACGGTAGAGAGACACTGTGTGGCTCACTTGTATGTTACCCAAAAGAGATGCCCATCCATCTCTGGTGCTAGGAATCAGATAAGGGCTACCTTCAGAGAATAGTAAGGGCTGGAGAGGCCAGGGAAGAACTATATCCAGAGAGATGGCACAGCTATATTTTGATCTGGGTGTCTGTTACACAAGTAAGACACATATAAAAATTCAACTGCAGTGAGAGCTGGCAGTGGTGGCTCACACCTATAATCTTAGCAGTTGAAGGGCTGAGACAGGAAGATTGCTTTAAGTTTGAGGCAAGCCTGAGGTACATATGGGTTTCAGGCAAGTCTGGGCTGTACAGGGTGACACTTTGCCTCAAAAGAACAACAACAACAAGGGACGCTGAGCTGGTTGGATGGCAAAGCTCACAACCTGACAACCTGAGTTCAGTCCCTGGGTCCCACATGGCAGAGAGATAACCAACTCCTCCACGGTTGTCCCCTGACCTCCATACAAGTGCTGAGGCACATGCTTTTATCTAAACACAAACACACACATACTCCAAGCAAATAAATGTAAAAATAAAAACAATGATAACACAATTCATTAAGCCAAATTACATTATTGTGCACTTTTTGGTTGTTTGTTTTTGTTTTTATTTATATGAGTACAGTGTAGCTATCTTCAGACACACCAGAAGAGGGTATCAGATCCCATTACAGATGGTTGTGAGCCACCATATGGTTGCTGGGAATTGAACTCAGGACCTCTGGAAGAGCAGCCAGTGCTCTTCCAGTCACTGAGCCATCTCTCTAGACTGTGCACCTTTTTTTTTTTTTTTTTTGAAACAGGGTTATGTTCATTTTTTTTTTCTACAAGTAAGTTATATTTTAAGGAAAAAAACCCAGCAGAGTATGGTAAAACAATACAGAATGCATGCTAAATAGATACAGTGATAGAACATTATCATTAAAAGTACATTTTTGACCTTTGGTAAGTTCATTCCAGTCTTGTTGATCCTGAAGCTGGGTCTAGGGAACAGTGGGTTTGTGAAGGTGTGTCCCTTGAAGTAACACACTGGGGACACAATGTAAAAAGCCACAGACTTGGTGAAGCCTGAGCTTGAATGGAAGCACTCTGCGTTAGTAGCCAAGCCAGTAGGAATAACTAGCGTGCAATATCAGTCAGAAGGTGGGGGACAGATTATTCACTGGTAATTATAAACCACTGAAGCTTTTAATAATATTCTTTCAACTTGTTTGAATTTATAATGCATGCACTTGGTTGAAAACAAATTAAACCTTATAAAAGAGGATACAGCGAGAGGTCCATTTCCCCCCCCCTTCCCTGCAAACAACAGTCCCCCAGACTTCCTCTCTAGAGGCAAGCACTGCCGTCAGCTTCTTAAATATCTTTCCAGAGGTAATCTATACATATTCATGAATGATTTCCTTGAAGAAAATCAGAGCAGACTCAAGGTCTGCCTATAATGTTGCTTGAATACCAAATGCTTTCATGATAAAAATA
This sequence comes from Mastomys coucha, assembly GCF_008632895.1. NCBI lineage: Eukaryota > Metazoa > Chordata > Mammalia > Rodentia > Muridae > Mastomys > Mastomys coucha. The sequence goes on along the minus strand of NW_022196900.1, from coordinate 5,170,119 downwards.
ATACACACGCTTTGAAAAAAAAAATAGTATAAAAGCTCTTGTCGGCCACCATCCACCCTCAGTTTCTGAGTTTACCACTGTTAACGGTTTCATACACAGCCTTTCCTGACAACCGCATGCTCACGTAAATAGACGTGTGCCAAATAAACATAGTAATACAGGATTACTAGGAATAGTAAATTTACCATTTGAATTTTTTTCACCCACAATATATCAGAGCTATTTTTCCCCCATCAATTATACATAACTCCTCTTACCCTCCTTAACAGCTACATAGCATTAACTGCTTTCCAGTAGGGGGATCAGATAAAGACATGGCAGGGCTGCACTTGGGAGTGTTCCACCCGAAAGCATCATCTGTTATGAGTCCCAAAAGAAAAGTTGGGACCCGTCGATGGAACCCACCTGGGTCTCAGTTTCTTGTCTGCAAAATGGAGAGAGACAATGACAGCCCTCCCTGTCTCATGAGATTGTCATGAAGATGACACAGAGACAGGGGACTGATGAGCAAGAGTCTGGAAACCTGGCAAGTGCTTTGCCAGTGTGAGCAATGGCTGTTCTGAGAGGGGAGGGGTAGGGAGGGGTCGGAGGCACAGGGTTTGCAGTCTGATGGGCAGCACAGCCAGGCTGCACTGATGAGGGCTTCTCCTGCCCTCCTCTACCCAGTGAGCCATTTGCTTTTGTGTAATGATTGCAACCCTTTACTGAGTTATCTATCTGTCAGGCACTTGTATTTCATTTCTGTTTTGTTTGTTTGGATTGAACTTCGGTTTTACCTCTTAGACAGCCCAGTTTGGCCTGGGACTCTTGATTCTCCTGCCTCTGCTTCCTGAGTGCTTGCACTCCAATTTCTTTGTTTAATATCCATCTGTCTGTCTGTCTCCTCTCCCTCTCTCTTCATGCACGCCTGTCCACCTACCCACAAAATTCTTCTGACAACTCTACAACAAAGGACACGCATGGTAACCTTATTCAGTTGATGAGGTTGACACAGTCAGTCAGTGACAGTCTCACTTTTGGATCACCCCAAAATCTGTGCTAGGGTTTTTTGTTTGTCTGTTTACCATGATTCATTATGTGGCTGTGTTTTGACTTAGCGGGACAGCGGAGGAGTACACACTGGTGACAGAGTGCTCACTCCACCAGCACTAAGCCCTACAAACCATCTGATGACAAACTGAGTCGTGTCGGCTGACACACCGCTGTCTGTGCTCCCCTGCACTAAATAAGGTCAAAGGTAGACTTGATGGCACACGCCTGTAATCCCAGCACTTGGGAGCCAGAGGCAGGCAGACCATACACTCAGGGCTAGCCTGGGTTATATGAGACATGTAATAAGTACGCAAGTAAATAAATAATCATCAAAATCCTCACCCAGGAGTTCCTTTTCTATGTAATTTATTTTATTTTATGTTCATTAGTGTTCTGCCTGCATATACGCCTATGTGAGGTTGTCAGAAGCTGCCATGTGGGTGTTGGGAATTAAACTTCAGTCTTGTGGAAGACCATCTCTCCGTGGTATATAGTTCAGTTGGTACAGTTGCTTGCTCGCTGTAGCTTGGGACTTCGATTCAATTCACAATACAAAAACAAGGAAAGAAGGCAGAGGCAGGTGGATTTCTGAGTTCGAGGCCAGCCTGGTCTACAGAGTAAGTTCCAGGACAGCCAAGGCTACACAGAGAAACCCTGTCTCGAAAAAAAAAAAAGAAAGAAAGAAAAAAGAAAAAAGAAAGAAAAGAAGAAACAGAGAGGGATGGGTGGAGAAAAAAATGATACTAATAGGCTGAGCTTGGTAGGACTTGCCTATAAGCCCAGCAATCAGGAGGTTGGGGCAGAAAGATCAGGAGTTCAAGGACATCCTCAGCTGCAGAGTGAGTTTGAAGCCACCCTGTCTCAAAAAAAATGTACTCCTGGGCTGGAGAGATGGCTCAGTGGTTAAGAGCACCGACTATTCTTGGAGAGGTTCTGAGTTCAATTCCGAGCAACCACATGGTGATCACAACCCTCTGTAATGGGGTCTGATCCCCTCTTCTGGGGTGTCTGGAAGGAGCAATGGTAGTGTACTCATATGCATAGCATAAATAAATAAATCTTTCTTAAAAATGTACTCCCTCCCTCCCCCCAAAGAAATGTAGAACCAGGCAGTGGTGGCGCACACCTTTAATTCCAGCACTTGGGAGGCAGAGGCAGGCGGATTTCTGAGTCTGAGGCCAGCCTGGTCTACAGAGTGAGTTCCAGGATAGCCAGGGCCATACAGAGAAGCCCTGTCTCAAAAAACAAAAACAAACAAAAAAAAGAAATCCTATCTCGAAACAAACAAACAAACAACACCCCCAAAACAAAAAAAATGTACTCCCAAAAGAAAATAAGCAAATAGTGCCAACTTGCTGGAACAAGGCAGGCTGGACCCGAGGATTGTCCTTAGCAGAAAGCCTTGTGGAATCAAACAGAGAATGTCACAGATTTCCAGAGCAGTAACTACAGTTATGTACCCATAAGCAAAGGAATGCAGAGGGCTGCCTGCACACCATGGGAATTGGTAAAAGCAAAGGAGAAACCCATTATAGATTTCAGAGATTTTGGACTTCTGGACCTTGGGACTTAGGCAATACATTTCTGTTGTTTTAAGCACCCAGTTTGTGGTATTTGTTATGATAGTCCTAGAAACGAACACCAAGGCTCAACCACTAAACCCAGGCCTACAGATCTTACCCCCTACATGCACAAGAGGCCTTCTTTCTCTGTCCCATTTCTATTTCTTTAATGGGTTGCTGGTATCCTTGGCCATTTGCTAGTTCAACACAGAGACAATCACACCCATGATATTCCCCACCCCCCAAACCCCTTCATGGCAGGCAGCACACCGACAGTCTGTTTATTTCCCAACATGCTCTGCTCAGGGCCAGTCAGGTCCCCTGCCCCCTGCCTCTTCCTGGCTCTGGGCCAGCCTGGCTCCTCTGGGGAGACAGTAGATTGAAGCCCCCTTCTGGGTTGCCAAGGCGACAGTGCCGAATGAGTGCCCTCGAGCCAAGCAGCTGTGGCTGGAGGGAAGCAAGGGGCCAGGGGAAGCTAAGTTCAGGGAGGAGGATGGGGAAGGACCCTAGAAGAACCCCCCAAAGTGGCACTGATAGAAGCCCAAAAGAAGACAGCTCAGTCTCACTAGTGCTAAAAAACAATGAGCAGGGCCAACCAAGTACCGCCTCAGGAGATGCTTTAGGGAGCACAGCTCTCAGGGTCTTTGCATCCAAACCCTGATGGCGCCTACTCTTTGACGCACAAAAGATCAAAAAATGACAAGATTCAGGCAAATGAAGACTGATGTCTTGTGCTCGATGAAAGTCTTTGCCATAAAATTCAGTTAGGTGCACAGTGGCTGGAGAGGGAAAATGCAAATTTCTCATTTATATTAAGCTTGAGCAATGTCTGCTCTGTACAGGGAAATATGCTAGGACTTGGTTACAGAGAGAAGGGGACAGAGAAGAACCTTGCACTAGAATTGCCCTCCGGCAGCAGATGGCTCTGCCCTCTCCAGCAACCATTACCTCAGCAATGGGCTTCTCCTATTGGAGGCCTTAATGCTCCAAGGCACTTCTTTTCAGTCTGCTGAAGGTAGGGCCTCAGGGAGGGATGGAACGCATTCCTAAATCAACCAGTTTGTTGCTGTTGCCCTGGCCACAGGTCAGCACAAGGGTGATATATACTCAATGTTAGTCAACAGAGAGTAGTGCTGGACTTTGCTCAGGTCACTAAGAAGGATTCACATCCTCTCTTCTGTGCCAGCAGCTGCAGTCACAATCTTGTCATTGTATGAAGTCTAACATGATGTCAACATATGATGGAGGAAGACCAGAAATGGACAACATCCACCCCTGGACTAGCCAACTGTACTAGCCAATAAGCTCTGTGTTTCAAGAAGTGGTTTATGCTACTTCACATCAAGAGGTTTAAGAAGAGACACACTAGACAGCTGACGAGATGGTTTAGAGGGTAAAGGTCATTGCTGTCATGGCTTACCATTGAAGATAGACCCTTTGAAATTATGTGATGGAAAGAACAGACTCCAACAAGTTGCCCTGTGATACAGCATGACTGTGTAAATCCACACACAGGCACAAAGACATACATAGGCACATAGGAACACAGACATACACACACAGGCACACAGGCATACACACAGGTACACAGACACACACACACAGGCACACAGGCACATTCACAGGCATACAGAGACACACTCAGGCACACAGACACATACACACACACTCACTCATTTAAAAAATATTTTTAAGGGACTGGAGAGATGGCTCAGTGACCCATGGCTACTTCCACGCAACCATGTTGGGCAGCTCCAAACTGTCTTAACTCTAGCTAGAGAGATATTCCACCCTCTTTTCTGACCTTCTCTCATACATGTGTCATCTGCTCACACACACACACACACACACACACATGCAGAGAAAGTATTTTTAAGGCTACTAAGAAACCTAAAAGAAAAAAATAGAAAAAGATATATTAGGATAATTTTAGCTTGGTATGGGGACACAAATCTGCATCCCATTGCTTGGAAAGCTAAGTTGAAAGAATTTCAAACTCAAGGACAGCTTTGGCTGTAGACAGAAATTCTGTCCCAAAATATCAAACAGAAAGACATGAAACCTTCTAATTCTATAACTCTCCAAGATTAACTCTACTGAGATTAACTAATCCTCTTGATGCTTATTTAAGATGTGCTAGGAACACCCATGTATACATTTGCACACAATAGGCTGAATAGTACTTACTGATCCTATCGGTTGAGAGAAAATTTTATTCCTAATCTTGCTTCTAATAATTATATTTACTACTGAAATTCTGTGATTTAAATAAATATTAATTAAACTTCAAAATTACAAACACAAGAAGAACCAATTTCTGAGTATATGAAAACTAAACTGCTTTTGAAAAGCTTGGTAAGAAATGTTTCTTTTTCATTAGATATGATTAAATACATCATTGAAAATTAAACAGTGCCGGGTGGTGGTGATGCACACCTTTAATCCCAGCACTTGAGAGGCAGGGGAAGGCAGATTTCTGAGTTCGAGGCCAGTCGGGTCTACAGAGTGAGTTCCAGGACAACCAGAGCTATACAGAGAAACCCTATCTCGAAACAAAACAAAACAAAACAAAAGAAAATTAAACAGGAATCCGGCCCCCCCCCTTTTTTTTTTTGGTTTTTTGAGACAGGGTTTCTCTGTATCCCTAGATGTCCTGGAACTCACTCTGTAGACCAGGCTGGCCTCAAGTGCTAGGATTAAAGGCATGTGCCACACTGCCCGGCAGGAATCACTTTTTAAACAGCAAAAACTGAAACAAAAAGCTGGGCCTGGTGACACAGGCATATAATCTCAACTTCTTGGGAGGCTAAAGTGGGATGATTAAAAGTTCAAGGGCAGCCTGGGCTACACAGTGAGTTCAAAGCCAGTCCAGGAAGTTTAGTGAAAGCCATTATCAAAACAGAAAGAAGGATGGAAAAGTGGCTGTGAGGTAGTTCATGAATGTGTGAGGCTCTGGATTTGAGTCCCAGGGCAAAGAAAGAAAGAGATAGATGGATGGATGGATAGATAGATGGATAGATAGACAGATAGATAAGAGATAGAGGGAAGAAAGAAGGAGGGAAGAAGGAAGAAAGGAAGAAATAAGAAAGAGAAGCAAAGGAAACAAGAAACCCAAGTCATGGTCCTGTCTGTAGTCCTTGGCCACTCTAGACTCGGAGGCAGGAGGATCAGTTGAGAGTATTGAAGACCAGCCTGGTTAACATAGTGAGATCCTCCCTGAAAACATGGATGGGTTGTATATTTAGTGTTGGGTTTTTAGAGTCCTTTATGCTCTAAAGGAATCAATGTTGGCCAGGAACAGTGGTATATGGCTGCCATCCCAACACTGGGGAAGTAGAGGTAGGAAGGTCAGGAGTTCAAGGGTAGCCTTGCCATTTGGTGAGTTTGGAATCTGCCTGGATTATATGAGAACCTGTCTCAAAACAAACAAACAAAACAAAAATAAAACAAGAAACAAACAAAGTACAGCAATGCTGGAAGTAACTAGTAGGCGATGCACACTTATATACTGAGTGAGAAATAAAATAAATAAAATAAAACAGAATAAATCGTCTCCTAAGAAGACATAGAGAGTTTGCTCAAGGGCTAAGAGCACTTGTTACTCTTTCAGAGGACCCAAGTTCAATCCCAGCATCCACATGACAGCTCATAACGATCTGTAATGCTAGTCCCAGGGAATCTGATGCCTTCTTCTGACCTCTGTGGTCACTAGGTATGCATGTGGTGCACACACATACACATCAGTAAATATTTACACATATAAAACAAGAAGTCTACCTACCCTAGGTTCACATTGCTGCAAGATAGCTAAGTCCAAACCTGTGGGTGATGCATTGCTAATGCCCACCTGATTCGGTCATTCTAGGGAAGGAGGTTCAGAAGAAAAAGATATTTTTTTCTGAGATGGGGTCTCAGGAAACTCTACTCTGTAGTCCAGGCTGGCCCAGAACTCACAGTGAACTGCCTGCCTCTGCCTCCTGAGTGCTGGGATGTGCACTACACCCAGGTTGAAACGGTCACCCCAGCTTCCAGATGGATCCAGCCCCAGCTACTCTTCAGAGTTTGGTCAACAGCAAGAATCCTGCCTGAGAAATAAGTTTGTTTTAGGTCTCTAAATGTTAGGGGGGGTTGCTATGCAACTGATAACCCATCTTTTCTGGATAAAAAAAAGACAGTTACAAGAAAAGGAAGTGCCCTCTCCTGTCAAAGACTATGAAGAGGTCATGGAAGATGAGACCCGAGAAAAGGCCATTGCACTTAGCAATTGAGAAGTCACCACTGTCTTTTACTAGAGCAGAGAGGAAATTGGAAATGTTTGTAGGGAAAGTGAATCACAGCTCTTTCGGAGGCAGAGGCAGGCAGATTTCTGAGTTTGAGGCCAGCCTGGTCTACAGAGTGAGTTCCAGGACAGCCAGGGCTACACAGAGAAACCCTGTCTCCAAAAAACCAAAGTAAATAAATAAATAAATAAATAAATAAATAAGCTAACAGCTAACAGCTGGTCAGAAGAGACATAGGTGGGGTTTGGGATTCCTGGACTTGGTGTCTGAGGAGAACCAGGAGGAGGGGAGAGAAAAGGTGGAGAGAACAGAAGATGCCATGGGGTAAGAATTTTCAGAACATGGCCATGAGGGCTGGCCAATTGGAGTTAAGAGCAGCCCAGATGGAACACAGCAAGTTATAATTCAGAGCTTTTGATAGGAAAGGAGACATAATAACATAAAGGGTAGATAGCTGCCAACTCCAGTGCTAACCTAAGGCTTATTGTAATAATTAAAGTTGTGTGTCTGTTATCTGGGATTGAATGATCAAAGACTGAGATTAAATAATTTCTACAACACAATTCTGTTTATCTAAGTAGAAGATACATGTATTTACAACAATAATATATATACATAAACATCTACAAGCCTGACCTACACTGGAATGATGGCCTTCAGGAGAGAAAAGGAATAAGATTGGAGAATGCCTCTGTGTGTGTGTGTGTGTATGTGTGTGTGTGTGTGTGTGTGTGTGTGTGTGTGTGTATGTGGTGGTGGTGAGACTGGAGAAGTCAGGTGTGGTGTGTGACGGTAATCGTAGCATTTGGGAGGTAGAGGCAGGAAGACCATGGTTATCTTTAGCTACATATTGAGTTTGAGGCCAGTTTGGACTACAGGAGACTATCAAAAAAATAAAGAAAAAAAAAGGGAGGGGTGGGGGCATGGTGTTTGATGAGAAAAAGGGAAAGGTAATAAACAAAACAAGAGTGGCTCTCTTTTTCTTTTTTTCAAATATTTATTTATTATTATAAATAAGTTCACTGTAGCTGTCTTCAGACACACCAGAAGAGGGCATCAGATCTCATTACGGATGGTTGTGAGCCACCATGTGGTTGCTGGGAATGGACCTCAGGACCTCTGGAAGAGCAGCCAGTGCTCTTACCCGCTGAGCCATCTCACCAACCCACAAGAGTGGCTTTCAAGTGAGAAGTAAAAAAAGTAAATTTCCTGACTTTAAGTAAAAAATAAGTAAATGACTAGATAAATAAATGGCCACAGTCTTTCTGGAAAGTAAAACCATTAAAAAAATTGAGCAGGGCAGTGATGGTGCATACCTTTAATCCCAGCACTGAGGAGGCAGAGGCAGGTGCATTTCTGTTTGTTGTTGTTGTTGTTTGTTTTTTTTCGAGACAGAGTTTCTCTATATAGCCCTGGCTATCCTGGAACTCACTCTGTAGACCAGGCTGGCCTCAAACTCAGAAATCCGCGAGCCTCTGCCTTCCAAGTGCTGGGATTAAAGGTGTGTGCCACCACTGCCCGGCTGAGGCAGGTGGACTTCTGAGTTTGAGGTCAGCCTGGTGTTCAGAGTTCCAGGACAGCCAGGGCTACACAGAGAAATCCTGTCTTGAAAAAACAAAACAAAACAACCCCCCCACCACCAAAAAAAAAATTGAGGCAAGCCAGGTGTGATAGTGCCCATCATTAATCCCATCATTTGTGAAGTAGAGGCAGGGTGACCAGAAGTTTGAGAAATTTGAGAGCCAGCCTGGACTACATGAGGCCTTGTGGTTAAAAAAAAAAATCAAAATCAAAACAAAAAAATAATTGGGCTAACAGTCATGAGAGAGTCTAGTCTAAAGAAATCAGACTGGGGATGTGGCTCAGTGGGAAAACACCTGTCTAGTACAGAAGATGCTGGGATTTAATCTCCAATACCATTCAGAAAGGAAAAGAATATAAAGCAAGAGGCTCATACACATCAGTTTCATAACGGTAAGAAAAAATGGTCACCATTCTCAAGTAAATCAGAGAAGTTGCTGTTGAGTTCCACATGTGTTTGTGATGTGCTGATGAACAAGAAATGCCATGCAGGATTGATGGTCAAACTTGGTCATCTCCTTGTCAGACGTGGTGGCACACTGTATCTGTAATTCTCAAACTTAGAGGTAGAGGCAGAAGCATTAAACATTCAAGGCCAGCCTGGTATATGAGAGCCCCGTTTTTAAAAAAAAAAAAATCAACCAACTATCAACAATCCTAAGCCTCTAAATTAAAACCTTAAAACCGTCACCACCAACCACAGCAGCAACAATAGCAACAAACCTCATCTCCTTCCTCAGCCTCTCCATTCTATTCATTAGGCTTGGCTGTTCTACTGTGTTGCCAGGTACAGTGACAATTTCCATTAAGCTCAGTTTATCTTGAGTTCTTTTATTAGTAAATGACAAAAAAGCACTATTCTGTAATACTTGTGTGACTATTTTAACTCTTTTTTTCTTAACTTTACCTATGATTACAGGTCTGTTGTTCTATAGTTTTACATGGTCCTTCAGGGTTTGGGGTAAGCACATAGTGGAGCCTTCTCTTAGCATAATGGGCTCTCCTTCTGGAACTGTAAGCCAAAATAAACTTTCTCCTCCAAATCACCTTTGGTAATGGTTTAACACAAAACCAGAAAAGTAACTAATACACCCTGTCTCAATAAAGAAAAAAAGAGGGGACTGAAGAGATGCTCTGTGGAGCACTAGCCGCTCTTCAAGAAGACTTGCGTTCAATTCCCAGCACCAACCTGGCAGCTCACACTTGTCTGTAACTCCTGTTCCAGGGGATCTGACACCATCACACAGACATACGTGCAGTCAAGACACCAATGCACATTAAAAAAAAAAAAAAGTCAATTTTAAAAAGAAGGAAAAAACCCCAGAAATCCTATATTCCCAAGTGATGTAATTCCATTTACTGAAGCATATTCAAAATAATTGAAAGGAGGGATTCAAACACAGTCCTCCAAAGGTGGAAGCAACCTAGGTGTCTATGGACAAATGATAAGCTGACCAAATGTGGTGGGCACACATAAGAGAATGTTACTCAGCTTTTAAACAAGAAGACGATTCTGATGTGTGCCACCTCTCAGATGAATCTTGAAAACATGCAATTAAAAAAATGATTTAGCCTGGTCTACAGAGTGAGTTCCTGGACAGCCAGGGCTACACAGAGAAACCCTGTCTAGAAAACAAACAAACAAACAAACAAACAAAAAGATTTAGACAGACAAGACAAAAAAAAAGACAGAAAGAATTGCCTAGTGCAAGCCAGATCCTAGGTTCTATGTCTTTTTTCTTTCTTTCTCTTCTTTTTCTTTTCTTTTCTTTTCTTTTTTTTTTCTTTTTTGGTTTTTCGAGACAGGGTTTCTCTGTGTAGCTCTGGCTGTCCTGGAACTCACTCTATAGACCAGGCTGGCCTCGAACTTAGAAATCCACCTGCCTCTGCCTCCCAAGTGCTGGGATTAAAGGTGTGCGCCATCACCGTCCAGCCTATGCCCTGTTTTTTTAAAAATATTTTTATTTTACACATCCATATGTGTTTTTACTTTCATGTATGCCCGTGTAACACATGTGTGCCTAGTGCCTGTGCAGGTGACTGGGACTGAAGTTGAGGTTGGCTGTGAGTTGCCATGTAAGCGTTGCAAATTAACCCAGGTCTTCTGAGAGAGCAGACAGTGCCAAGTGAGATGGTTTAGCAGATAAAGATACCTGCCACCAACCATAACCACTTGAGACTCCACACACAGGAGCACGCATGCTTGCACACACACATGCACAAATGTGCATACACACACAGAAGAAGGAACAAAAGAAAGAAAGAGAAGGAAAGAAAGAAAGAAGGAAGGAAGAAAAGGAAGGAAGGAAGGAAGAAAGAAAGAGAGAGAGAGAGAAAGACAGAGAGAGAAAGCAAACAAGTAAACAAGCAGACAGTGCTCGTAACCGCCGAGCCACCTTTCTGGCCCCAGCTGCCGTTGACTCTACTCCATCATGGCTCTCTATCCTATCACTGTGCCTTACTTTGGATCTTTCTTACCCTTTGCCTAAGAGCTCTGTAGCTTATTTTCTTGTGCCATGCTTTCTTCTGACCCACCTTCTATGTAGAAGCCAGAATATTTCCAAAGTACGTCCTAATCCCGGTGCCTCCTCAGTGACTCCAACGAGCCCCTTCACTTACTACATAAGTAGCTCTCAAGCCCCCTCAACATGGCATTCAAGACTGTATAAGGTAGCCTTATCTTTTAAACACATATTAATTACACATATTAATAGGATACAGACACAAATGTATACAATTTAGCAATAGTGAAATCAAACCACCTATCTCCCATCCTTCCCAACGTCCTATAATCACTATCCTATTTGCTTGTTAATTTTTAACATAAATTTTCATTTATATATCTACAAATTTTAATTTATTTGTACATGAGGTACAGGTTCACATCTGTACTCCCTCTGCCTCTGCTTTCCAGTGCTAGGATTATAGGCATAAGTGACCATGTGTATCTCTCAGTTTTTTATTAAAAAATTATTACATTTATGTATTTGTGGGGGTGGGTGGATTGGGAGACGTGCTTGCACGGCATGAAGGCTGTGTGGAAGGCAGAGGACAAGGAGGTTCAGGAGCCGATTTTCTCCTTCCATGTGGGTCCTTCCTTGGGATGGTACTTTGGTTGTGGGATTTGTCCACCCGCGCCTTTACCTCCTGAGCCATCTCCATAGCCTATTGGGCCTATGTTGTAAAACTTTTCGCATGTGAGAGGAACATACAGTACTTGTCTCAACATGCAGATCCACTTATTTAGCTGCAAATGATGTGCTTTTGCTGTTCTTTACAGATGAATAACGCTGCACTGTGTACAACATATCCAGTATTTCAACTTCTCAGTTTGATCTCTTCACCACCTCTCCTTTCTTCTGACCTCTGCAGCACTTTTTCTTTCTTTCTTTTTTTTTTTTTTTTTTTTTTTTGGATTTTCAAGACAGGGTTTCTCTGTATAACCCTGGCTCTCCTGGTACTCACTCTGTAGACCAGGCTGACCTCGAACTCAGAAATCCATTTGTAGCACTTTTTAATGATCCACCCTAGTATACCTGCGTGTTCTCTACACCCACAGATTTAGTCTCTCTCACTAATCACCAATGGAGAATGGAAAGATGTGGGTGGTAAGGGCCACAGCAGACAGGAGGGCCCTACTTTCATTATGTTTTAGGGGTTGTGGCGATGACTCAGGGCTTTGCTGGCCCTCTCTCTCCCTTATTTCTTCTTCCTTCTCCTCCTCCTCCTCTTCCTCCTCCTCCTTCTTTTTCTCCTTTTTTTTTTTTGTTTTGTTTTTTGTTTGTTTGTTTGTTTTGTTTTCGAGACAGGGTTTCCTTGTATAGCCCTGGCTGTCCTGGAACTCACTCTGTAGACTCAGCTGGCCTTGAAGTCAGAAATCTGCCTGTCTCTGCCTTCCAAGTGCTGGGATTAAAGGCATGCACCACCACAGCCCACTTTATTTCTTCCTGGTCTAAAGGCATCCTTTGATGAGTTCTTTGGGCTGACTAAACTGCTAGACTGTCCTTTCTCTTTAGTGTTATCACTTAAGACATTTGCTCTAACTTGGAGTTTTAAGAGATGACTTTGGGGTGCTGACTGTGGGGATAAAAAGAGACTAAACTGGCTGGGTGGTGGTGGCTCATGCCTTTAAGAGAGTTATGTTCAAGATGGCTGAGATTCATGAAAGGGAAGATGCCTCTGAACAGTGGTTTATAGATGTTTTTCAGTGGGCCTTATTAGGATGGAGGCCCTAGCCTGAAAATACATCATCTGACTCTCCTGTGACAAGAAACTCAGGGATGAAATGAAGGAAAATTTAGGTCCTTTGGTCAAAGATAATCTCATTGTGTTTCACTACAGCTTTCCCACGCTGTCCTTCTTGGTGAAATACTCATCCTTAAGATTTTTAAAAGTTTTCTTTTCTTTCTTTCTTTCTTTTTTTTTTTTTTTTGAGATAGGTTCTGTGTAGCTCAGAAGTTTGGCTACACATATCTTAAGTGACCAAGAATGACTTCCTCTGATGCAGCTTCATAACTTCTAAGACTCTCTGACCTCTAGGGAGCTCTTGGAAGGTCTGGACAATATCATCCTATCTCCATTTCTGAGCACTGCTAATGACCGGATAGATGAAAGACAATGCATCATCTAGTGTCAACTGCGGATTTGGAAATGTCTGTTGCCAAAGATCGCCTGCTTTGCCCTCCCATCCTTTCTTTGCACGGTGCAGGGAAAGGCTGAGGCTAATTTTTATTAAAACAATCTAGCCAGCAGCTTAGCTGCACCCTTACCCACATGCCTGTACTTAGAGACACTCAGCACACGGTAGTTTATTTTACTTTTCCACTGATAACGTGAGCCAGAAAAGACGGGAAGATAATCGGTTCAGCCGCCAACATCACCTTTGAGAAAAAGAGGGCAGGCGGGGGATGGGAGGGGGAGCGGGGAGTCTTGAATCCTCAGAAATCTTCCCCAAATAATAGGAAAGCTTTCAGTACAGCCCCAAGTGTTTCCTCACTTCACAGCCTCTTCCTCTTCTGAGATTAGGCCCAGTTGCCTGGACAGCTTCCTGTCAGTGCTTTTCCCCACATGGGTATTTAAAGTGAGAAAGAGGAAGAGAAAGTCGGAGACGGGGGCGAGGACCACGGCTGAGTCGGACTGGCTTCTGCTGGGAATTCAAGATGGGTCTCCAGAACCTAGGGAAGGGCGCTCCTCTCCAACTCTTCCGTCTCCGCCTCTGCGGTTCTCTAGGGCTCCACGGAGACTGATCTATCACCAATCAGCCTCAGAAGCGGAGGGAGAGTTTCTTTCCTAAGTGTCTCAAAGGCACAAACTTTGAGGAGCCAGCCGGGAGGGAGGGAGGACCGACGTGCAGGGGGCCGAGGCAGGAAGCAGGCAGGCGCAGGGAAGACGGTGGGACGCCCGGCCGGCTGAGGCTAACCCGGGCGGACCCGGGCACACTCCCCGGCGCAGACACCGCCCGAGGCGGCGGAGCGGCAGGGCCTGCGCAGTGGTCCGCCCGGCCCCGGAGGCCCGCAGCCGCGCCCCGGAGGCGGGCCGGGGGCGGGGCAGCACGAGGGTTGGGGCGCGGACGAGGAGAGCCTCGGCCCGGGCCTCCCCGCCTGGGCGGGCTGCGGCTGCTGAGGTTCCCCCCACCCCCCAGACGCCGCCCGGGAGCCGCGGTCCGGAGCCCGGCGCTCATTGGCGGCGCGGCGCGGCGTCCCCGCCCCCCGGCGTCCCCGCCCCCTCCGCCGCCGCTGCCGCCGCCACGGCTCGGCTCCGCCTCCTGGCCCGCCGGGAGCCGCCTCCGTCTCCGCCACAGCCTCCTTCGCCACCGGTCCGGGCCCAGCCAGCGCCCGCCGCGCCGGAGTCGAGTCGCAGTCCGAGCCGCTGCCCGCGGCCCCGCCATGAGCGGAAGCGCCGCCGCCGCGGTCGCGGTCGCCGCCGCCGCCGCCGCCTCAGCCGCCGCCGCCGCCGCGCACTTCCAGCCTCGGTCGTCGTCTCCCAGGCCGGGGCCCGCTGAGCTCGGGCCCCCGCGCCGCCCGCGCCCCCCGCCACCACCGCCGCCGCCCCGGCCCGAGCCCATCACCACCGGCCGCCTTAGCCCTCCGGGCCACGGGCCTTTTCGGAGCGGGGCGCAGAGTGTCGGTGCCTGCGGCAGAGCGCCCGGAGCAGGTACGGGGTCCGCCGGCGAGGCGGGGCGGGGCGGGCTGTGCGGGGAGGGGTGAGGGTCAGACCGGGGCAAGGGGTCCCGCGGAGAGGGAGGAGCCATGCCCGCCACAGCTTTGTCCAGCCCGGGAGACCCTGGGAGCCCCTGCTCCTCCGCCGGGCAGAGCGCCTCACAAAGCGTTTTCGCACCCGCTGGGCAGCCCCTTCCTGCGGGGTGGGCAGGGCAGAACCTCGAGAGGAATCGGCTCGGCCGGGGAGGAAACTGAGGCTTACCGGGGGAAGTGACTTGCCCAAGGTCACCAAGCCAGCTAGAGTCTTGTCTTGGCTGAGAACCAGGGCCACCCCGGAGCCGGCGCGGGCCGCCTGCCGAGGGGGCTGGGAAGAGGCAGAGTCCCCAGCCCCTGAGTCTGGAGTGGTCGGAAGAAGGGGGCTGGGGCCTGCGCCCTGGCACACCCACCAGGGGAGCTAACCTATTCCGAGCAGACCAGGACGGGTAGGAAGGAGAAACGGGAGCTGCCTCTGGAGCTTAGTGCCCTGGGGGAACCGATTTAGGGAGCTGAAGCAAGCAGGACTCCTGCCGGGGGCGGGGAGGGGGATGTGCTCCGAGAGGGCTTTATTGAGGTAGTGGAGTAGAGCGTTGGGAACTTGACTCAGGGACCGTTTGGTCTTCTTCAGGTCATCCTTCTCACTACTGCATAGGCTAAGCCAGCCCAGCGGGAATGAAAGGGAAGGAGGCCTGTTCATACAGTGTCTTTTCCAGGAAATTGCCCGAGTTTTGTTTATGCCCGGAACAGAAATGCATAACTGGTCCTGGTAAAAAGCATGCATGTGACCGAAGGCCATCCGAGCCTTTTCTAGAGGGTCGGGACTTACCACACTTGGAGAATTCTCAGAGGAAGAGCAGCTGTCCTAGAAGGGGGGAAGGAAGTTGGGAGGGTTTAGGACAAGTCACCCTCCTGCCTGCTTTACAATCCAGGAGAAGTCCGTTCTTACTTGGGGTGATTAAGGTGCGTTGCTTTTACTCTGCGTCCATCTTAGAAAAGGAGAGAGGATATTAACTATTTCCAGAGGAGATGGAGAAAGCAATGGGTGGATAGCATGCAATGAAGACAGACCAGTAGAAGCTGTGGAAAATAGAGGGTATGTAGTTATTGTGGGGGAAGGGAGATAAAGGGATTGCTGAAGGGGAGGGAGGAGGGCAGCTAGTTTAGAGAAAAACACTGGGATGCTTCCAAAAGGGAAGCAAAGCAAATAGGGTAAGTTTGAAATGAGCCTCTTCAAGCTGAGTGCTGTCGACAACATAGAGTTTTCCTATGGGTCTGACATCATTTCGTGGTTTTCTTTCTTTCTTTTTTCTTTTGAGTAAGGACAGTTGTAATATTTTATAGACTCACTCACACTGCCTTTAACATCACCTACTTACTTCTTTCATTTTCACCCCTAAGGATAAAGGCCCCAGAGTGCCTAAGGTATTGTC
Organism: Mastomys coucha; assembly: GCF_008632895.1. NCBI lineage: Eukaryota > Metazoa > Chordata > Mammalia > Rodentia > Muridae > Mastomys > Mastomys coucha. The sequence goes on along the minus strand of NW_022196900.1, from coordinate 5,154,040 downwards.
TTGAAAGTAAGGCTTGACAAAAGAAAGAAGAGAAAGACTAATTAGCAAATGAATTAATTAAGGCCTTTTGTCCAGATTGATTCCTTAAAGTCAGCTGTTTCTTTACTGCCCTGCCTGGTATCTAAGCTTTCCATCTTGGGTGTTGTTGGAGGGATGCTTCGGGGGTTGTGATCCCAGCCCTAGGAAGACTAAGGTAGAGGGATCAAGAGTTCCAGGCTAGGGCTGGAGAGATGGCTCAGTGGTTAGGAGCACTGTCTGCTCTTCCAGAGGTCCTGAGTTCAATTCCCAGCAATCATATGCTGGCTCAGAACCATCTGTAACAGATCTGATGCTCTCTTCTGATGTTTGAAGACAGCTACAGTGTACTCATGTACATGTATTAAATAATTCTTATAAAACAACAACAGCAACAAAAACAAAAAAAGAGTTCCATGCCAGCTGGAACCACAGCAAGAGGGAAGCCTGGTCAACTTAGGAAAATCCTAGGATTTTGCTATAGTTGTGTGTGTGTGTGTATTTAAAGATTTAATTATTTATCTATTTATTTGTGTGTTTTCAAGATAGAGTTTCTCTGAGCCTTTCCTAGCTGTCCTGGACTTGCATTGTAGGCCAGGTTCACATTGAACTCACATTGAATCCACCTGCCTCTGCCTCTGGAGTGCTGGGACTAAAAAGGCAGACTTATTTTACATATGTGAGCATTTTGTATGCAGATATTTGTATGTGCATCGCCTGAAGGCCAGAACGGAGGGTCTGATCCTCTGGAAGTCCAGTTACAGGCTGTGTGAGTTTTCTTGTGAGTGCTAGGGTCTGAGCCTGGACCCTCTACAATATAGCCAGTGATCTTAACTGCTGAGCCTCAAAATCCTGTTTTGAAATGTAATAAAAGGGAGAGTGCTTGTCTAGTATATTCCAGGCCCTGTTTTATTCCTAATAGTACAAACAAACCGTGACTATAAGAAACATGTGGTGGCGCCTGCCTTTGATCCCAGCACTTGGGAGGCAGAGGCGGCAGAGGCAGGTGGATTTCTGAGTTTGAGGCCAGCTTGGTCTACAGAGTGAGTTCCAGGACAGCCAAGGCTACACAGAGAAACCCTGTCTCGAAAAACAACAACAACAAAACAAACAAACAAACAAACAAAAAACAAACAAACAAACAAAAAACGGAATCATTTAGCAGATATGTCCACATATATGCATGTATGTATAAGAAAATTTATTTGTCATCAGACAAATGCAAATTGAACAGCAGTAAATGTTATTTCATACCTGTCAGCCAGGCACAACTTAAATGTTCTGGTGAGCCTTAGTAAGATTGTAGAGAAATAATGAACTTGTGTTGCTTTGTTGTTGTGCTGAGAGTAGGACCCAGCCTCCTGATGCTAAGCAAGCACTCTGTCTCAGCTCTGTGCGGGTGATGCTTTTTTGTTTTGTTTTGTTTTGTTTCTCTGTGTAGCCCTGGCTGTCCTGGAACTCAGTCTGTAGACCAGGCTGGCCTCGAACTCAGAAATCCACCTGCCTCTGCCTCCCAAGTGCTGCGATTGAAGGCGTTTGTCACCACTGCCCAGCTCCCAGAAGAATCTTTACAGAAATTTTCCAGTTGTATATTTTAAAAACTCAAAACTATTTGTGGCTATATACATACATAGTAATGTAAACATGTGTGGGAACTACAAAAATTTGCAAGAAGTACTTATCTTTGGGTAGAGAAGGTGGAGCGTAGGGTAAGACAGGTATGCAAAGGGCTCTAACTGTACTTAATATTACTTAAACGCAGATCAAGAAACTGTAAATTAAGGATCGTTAGTGTCGGATGTGAGGTATAGAGATTAAATATATTATTCTAAATATTTCGTAGATGTCTGAAATATTTCTCAGGTGTCTCTCCTTATCTTGTTTATAGAACATAAAGTTTTGTCCTCTAACGCTGGATCTGTAACTACAGCATCTTGTCCATCACAGTCCAGCACCTGGCCCGCTGCTCCTTTTTTATTCTTTCTGACCTGTAACCTAGTTTTGCTAGGTAAAGAGAAAAAAAGTTTGCTTTTCTTTTTAATTTAAAAAATTATAAGTAAGGGTGTTTTGCCTGCATGTCTGACTGTGTAGCTAGCATATCTGGTGCCTAGGGCTGGAAGCGCGTTGCATCCCCTGGAACTGTAGTTACAGTTGTAAGCAGCTGTGTGAGTTCTGGGTAGCATGGGTAGTGCTCAACTGCTGAGCCGTTTTTCTAGCCATGGGTAATTTTTATTTTGGAATTTCTGGAGAACATGAAGGATTTTCTAAATTTTTTAGAGGACCTAGATCAGCAGTTGGAACTTTGTCAAAGATGAAACTGCTCCTGCATGCTCTGATTTACCAGGTAGAAGATGGGCCTAGCTGCCTGAGTCACGGGCTCATTCACTAGAGTTTGAGGACTTGTTTCAGATTTGCCAGAGCCCAGCCTCCAGGCTCTTCCCCAGGCTCTGCTTTGTTCCTGCTCCATGACTGGGTATGATTTGAACCATGTGATATTTATCACTTTGAGACCGGGTCCTTTCAGCTCAAGCCAGCCTTCCTTTCCCTGTTCATGCAGCAAGCCTCTGAGTGCTGGCATAGGCCATCAAAATACTTACTTCCTTTGTGGAGCATAAAGGAATGACAAGGGAGCAGCTTGGGAAATGGTTCATGGGTAAAGTGTTTGCTGAGCAAGCCTGGAGACCACAGTTTAGATCCTTTGCACAGGTAAATGGCAGGCAGCTGCCTATAATCCCAGTGCTTGGGAGTTAGAGAAATGGAGGATGCCCCAATAAGCTGGCTAGCTAGGCTAGCTAAATTGTCAAGCTTTAGGTTCAAGTTAGAGACACAAGGTGGAGAGTGATGTAAGAAGACACACAGTGCCAATCTTTGCCTGCCACATGCATGCATTCGCACTTGGACGTACCTGCATTCCCACCATGGGAACATGTATATGTGGGCATGCATATCACATACACATACTCATTACAGTGGTGGCTCACACCTTTAATCCCAGTTCCTGGGATGCAGAGACAGGCAGATTTCTGAGTTTGAGGCCAGCCTGGTCTACAGCGTGAATTCCAGGACAGCCAGGGCTACACAGAGAAACCCTGTCTCAAAAAACCAAAAAA